>NW_026067930.1:11476252-11574704 GCF_014885135.2 Alexandromys fortis
GGGAAATGGGAGGCTGGGAGGACGCGGAAACTTTTTTTTTCTTTCTTTCTTTTTTTTTTTACGCGGAAACTTTTTTTTTCTTATTCTCAATAAAATAAAATTAAAAAAAAAGAACCTCTATCACATTCACAAAGGCTATTTTAAGGTCGTTGTCTTGTATTTTAATTACTTTACAGCAGTTATTACTGGACTCTAGTGGTGACGTATTGTTCTGGCCATAATTGATTATGTTTTTTACTGGTGTCTAGGCATCTGGGATTGGGAAGAGTGTAATTCTACGTGCTGATATCTGGTCTTTGCTTTGATGGGTTAGTGCTTTATTCCTTGTTTTCTATTGCTGCCTCTAGGTCTTAGGAGAGAGGGGGTAATTGTGAGCTGCTTGGTAGGAGATTCTTCTGGAATCCTGATAGGTGTGGACACTGGTGTTTCCCAAGTAAAATGTGTTTCTAGGTATTGGCAGCTTACACTTTGGAATGGGGATGGGTTTGGAAGGGAGTCTGAGGGGGTCCACGGGAGGGAGGAAATCAGGGTGTTCCACAGGAATCTGCTTTGAGAAGGTCTCCTACAGAGCTGGAGGGCTGGGTTATAGACTTGGACAGATGGAGGAAGAGGTGTAGTTTTGTAGGCAGGCTATGTGCTTCCCTGGCATAAGTGATTTTAGGATCCCCAGGGAATGCCCGCTGGAGTTGGGAGCTGGGGCAAAGCAATCAGTAGATGCAGGGAAGTGAGGAGGGGAAGATTTGCATGATTAACTGGAGATGGAGGCTTGGGGGAAGGAAGGCCACAGCAGGTGTTCTGCTACAGAGCTGGGGATGAGACTAAGGGATGGGTTTGGAGAGAGCAGGGAGAGCTGAAGATCTGCAGTTAGCCTCCCTGCCTCCCTGGCTGGGGTCTGGTTGTTAAGAAACCCTTTGGGTAAATTTTACCTAGGGATAAATGAGCAGCAGTGAGCAGAAGGTATTTTCCTTTTGATTAAAATTTATTTATGTTTCTTCTTCATCAGTACATACTGTGAGCTAAGTATTTTCCCAAGGTCTTACATGCTGTCCGACAGAATTCTTGCTTTCACCTTAAAACCTGACTTTCATACAATCATCTAACTGACAAAGAGCGAGGCAAAGGCTCGTGTCCAGCTGTAGTGCCTGAGCTCTTGTGAACTTACGTTATGAAGAACTCATTTCTATTTTCCTTTATTGTTTCTTATCCTCCATCCTCCCCTCTATCTTATATTAAATTTCTCCTATTGAACCATTGTTATAGCAGTAAAGTTATTATCATTCAGAACTTACTAAGCACTCCTATGGACTAGAAACTATACCTTTAGTGCAATCCCTGACATCATTAGATGGTTAATCAAATTTGCTGAATAAACAGTGCTAATAAACTGTTTGGAATGTAGAGGTTTATTTTAGCAAGTGCTGGCTATTTTAAATATGCTGCAGGTGGGTTTGAGTGAATGACCACTTCCTGGCTCCATTTATAATTTCCACCACTATGGTCAGTTGCAGGGAAGCAATAGCACATTGTTCCTTCATTTTCCCAGGGGAGTCCCGCAGGAACCAGCTACTTCTCATCCACCAGCTTTCTGTGGTTGGAGAATCCAAGTCAAGTAGGGCTCCTCTGTGCACAGCATTTGAAAGATGACATAATTTCCTCCTTCATATCTAAAACATCCAAGTTTTCATATCTAAAACAAGTTCATGTGGCACTTGGTCTCTCATAGAGGACTATAAAAGAAGCCAGCTTTTATTTTTATTTTTTTATTTTATTTTATTTTTTTTTGGTTTTTCGAGACAGGGTTTCTCTGTGGTTTTGGAGCCTGTCCTTTAAAAAACGCTGGCAACAGACTCCACACTTGAGTTCACCCTATGCCCACCCAAAAGTCCACAACTACCAGGCTACCATTTTCTACTAAAGCAGAGTTCTTGCGATGTGAATGACTTATAACCATATCCAATGCCTTTTCTCCATCTAAAGTGGAAACTGCTTTGGTAACCACTTCCCAAGGAGACACTTGCCCTCCCTCTTCTTCGTGCTTTCAAATGGTCTCCCACTCCTTCCCATGCACATCTGCATCACATGTGTTCCGCAATCCAAGCTGACCACACAGATGTTTTCAATTAAAATAAGAAGTGGGGATAGAGAGAGTAATAAATGCTACATCAATGTTAACGATGGCAACTTGACTACTGAGTGTGCCATATGTATGAATTGTTGGGGGCCAGAAGACTATTATTTCTCTCATAGTTGCTTGAGTTTCCATGGATCTCATGGAGTGGGAGCATCTTGGAGCTTGCTTTATGTGTACAACATTGTCTGCAGTTGCTTATCCTTCTTATAGCTATCTGATCAGAGTTAGAGGGAACTGGCTCTGATAGGCTGATTGAAAAATGCAAGTATTTGGTGCCTTCCAGAAGAGATTTTCTTTCTTTCTTTCTTTAATCTGAAAAAGATTTATTTATTTATTTTATGTGTATGTGTGTTTTGCCTGTGTATTTTTATACCACATGCATGCTTGATGTTGGTGGAGGTCAGAAGAGGGCATCAGAGTCCCTGGAACTGGATTACAGATGGTTGTGATTCACCATGGGGGTGCTGGGAGCAGACTTTGGGCTCTCTGCAAAAGCCAAAAGTGCTTTTAACCATTGAGCTATCCTTTCAATCCCCTACCTCCATAAGGAGATTTTCTAAGGATAACTTTGACTTTGTGCAACTGAATGTTTTTGTTGATTGATTAATTGAATGTGTGTGTGTGTGTGTGTGTGTGTGTGTGTGCATGTGCACATATGGACATGCATGATACGTGTATCAGCACACACATGAGGTCAGAAGACAACTTACTAGAATCCATACTCCCCTTTCACCTTTACATGGGTCCTAGGATTTGGACTCACGTCATGTTTGTGTGATAAACATCCTTACCCACTGATCCATCTTCCTGGACCAATTTTCAGTTTTTGTGTAGATTCTGGCTTAAGCAGATGACAGTTCCCTCCAATCTGCTGATTTGTGAAGCTTTTGTAGACTTCCTTGAATCATTCTTCTACATGAAAATCTCTTCTTCCACATCTAGCTTTTGGCCCATTCTGTGCATCCTCCAAGCCCAGCACTTTGGGTCCATACTGTACATGCTTCCAGCTCACCCTGCCTCTTCTTGGACACATTCTCAATCATCCCCTTGTCTGAAGCTTGTTATTTACCTTCTGTGACACCACAAAAGGCCCGAGGAAGACTTTGTGACTCTAACCTTCCACCTTTATTGCATGTCGTTCTTACATAAAACAAATATTTCCATCACAAGGTAGCCCATTTACCCTGGAATATAATGTCTACTGAAAAACAAACACAATAACTACTTCTCAGTTATCATTTGGTAAGACGACAAAGTTGCATCAGTAACTGCTTCAGTTTTTACTCTTCTTTTCTCCTTTGGACTTTCATTATGGATCATGACAGAGCTGAGCCAGGAGAGTCTAATCCTCAACAGTCACTATTTTTTCTAAGGCTCTCATTGTCATGACTTTTCACACATATGCCCCCAGTTAGCTGATGCTTGTGTCCTTTGGACACACCTAATTACCACTAGAAAGCTTCTTTTCTTCCAAGCCTGACAACACATTTTAGGTCCACTTTGTATCTCCCTTAGTCCAGTCTGGAAACTGTAAGATCCACAGTTTCTGGCCTTTCAGGAAACCCGGCTGCCAGGAGTGCTTTGTGTTATTACAGTGATGTTGCTCCTAGACTATTTCTAAGGAGGAGAAAATATAAAAATAAGAAAACTACATGTTCATTTACTACTACTTCTTCAACATCAACTTCATAATTAAAGTGGATTTTATGGTTAAATCTCTTATTCTCTTAGGATTTCATTGATATAATGCCTCACTATGTGTTCTTCAGAGGAAAAGAGTTTCATGTTGGCAATATGAATGTTAATGTGAGCCAGCCAGAATTAGTTCAGA
The DNA here is from genome assembly GCF_014885135.2 of Alexandromys fortis. NCBI lineage: Eukaryota > Metazoa > Chordata > Mammalia > Rodentia > Cricetidae > Alexandromys > Alexandromys fortis. The sequence continues at coordinate 11,480,215 of NW_026067930.1, forward strand.
TTTCTGTGTAGTACTTGTTATCCATGTTGCAGATCCCACTGAGCATGTACCAAGTACTGTGGATGTAGGAAGTACCCAGGAAGACGTGTTTGTCTCTCTGCGTGATTTTGGATCTAATAGTGTACAGTTACATTGATTTGTCTTGGACTACTTTCAATTGTAGGAAAGTTCTTTGGTAATTAGATTTACTCATATTAAATCATGACCTTACATTAACCATAGCAAGTAATGACATAGAGCAATGTGTGCAAGAACATCTTGTTTTCTACTTAGTAAGGGCCTGGTTCCCACTGTTAACAAGCCATAGGGCAAGAGATTGAGTTCTTCATAGCACTTGCGAGGTGCTATGCTTGTGCTCAAAGTGTGGATGCCTGGGCTCTCTCCATCTCCTAGGTATCTTGTGTTCTGGTCCTGGCTTATTTGTTCTGGAGATGTGGGAGGCACAGTGACTCTTTATGTCACTTGCATATGTGTGGCCTGGTGTGGCACTTGTCATCTATGTGACCTCATGTAAATACTGGAAGACTCTTGGCACTTGTTTTTTTTTTTCTTTCTGATACTTCAGTAGTGACCACACCACACCCCAAGTTTGCCTCTGACAGCCCCTCTTTTCCTTCTGGAATCTCACTTACTTTTCATTCCCAAATGTACAAAGTAGGTGGATTTATGGCTTCTATCCATGAGACTCATCAGGAATAGGTTCACTTGAGAAACCTGTCAAAGCTATCATCTTATTACACAGGGCATCCAGCCCCTGCACCCATGCAGGCCTGCCTCTCTCTTGTCATCTGGCAGCAGAATCTTGGAAGTTAGACAACTACAGGTTTGAACTGAACTTGCTACATAGCGGATATGTGTCAGAAGAAGGTATTTAGTGGAAGCTTCAGGTTGAATGTCTGCAAAAAAGAGAGGGAAATATGGTAACAGGGAGAAAGGAGGGAGGCAGCCCGGTGTGAATGCTTGCCCTTACTGTTCATGTGTCACCAGCTGGTAAGAAATGTTAGTTCCCTTGCTGTTAGGGTCTGGTGAGATGAATTACTCCCTAAGGCCAACGTGACGGGAACTGCCTGCCTCAGTTCACCAAATGAGGCTTCAAGGAATTAACTTGGGCAGGTTTAATTGATCAGCCTGCAATTTCCACAAGTGGGTGCAGATTAGCCACACTGTATTATGGCCTAATTACATCTGTCCCTCCTAGGAGCCTGAGGAATACATTGTGTCTTTGCTATTAAAATGGGGTTCTTCTAATTAAAACCAAGGAGCTCTGCAAACAGCCTATAGTGCTTTAATTCTGGCAGGCCGAGTTTAATCAGAACAATGGACCATGCATCCTGATTGCTTCTTTAGGATCAAATTCACCACCTAATGTGCCGTAGGATTGTACTGTTGACTGAAGTTGACAGGACACTTGTTCAGAAGGGCCAGGGCAGTTTCCTGGAAGCTGAATAGTTACTGTTTTTTATTACTTGTTCTTAGGTTTTAATTTTTGTTAAATGCTGTCTTAGCAGGCAGGAAACAGTTGGTCTGCCTTTCCCCCTGACTTGGGCATTATGCATTTCTTTACTTACTTGGCTTGGATTTATTGAGGCTTCCTAGTAAGTAGGCTTCATAGGAGTTTTGGGGTAATACAGAGATATTACTTAAGAGATGGTCCTTTATGTTTAGGGAGAAAAGACCCCATGATGTTGGGAGCAGGGATAATGCAACAGAATTAACAGTTTTTATGATTTATAGTCCAATGGGATGGTTCTAGAAGGAGCAGATTCCATGTGGCTTGCCATTTCTGTTATTCTACCTCTTAAACCTCATGTCTTTAAGCAGGTAATTTTTCATTGATCCAGATGCCTCAATGGTAGGGTTTAGATGAACACGTCAATGGTAAGATTTGTATGATCATGCCTACTGTATATTGATGGAAAATATTCAAGATGCAAATATGAATGTAAAAACCTAAATTTGTAAGCCATGTGTCCATTCTATACTCCCAGTGAACTGGGAGGCTGAGAGGGGAGGATTTCTTGAGCTGGTGATTTGACAATCAGTGTGCTTCACAGAGAAGAACCCAAGCTGAGAAACTTCTGTTTGTTTCTATGAGCATCGGTGTCAAGCAGATAATGATGAACGAGTTGTCTAATCCAGTGGAGTCAAGAATTTCTCATCAAGGGGACACCATCCTTTCCTACCAGGTGTCAAGGCTCACATGTATCTTTCCTCTTCTGATCTTCGCATCACATTTTCTGATGAAAGAGTTAATTTTCTCATTATATTTTAATGACCTTGTATATAGCCTTTCTCCTTCATTTTGATAATTCCCCCTTTAAAAAAACTCTTAAGAAAAAAAATCTCTTAAGCCAGGCAGTGGTGGCACATGTCTTTAATTCTAGCACTCAGGTGGCAGAGGCAGGTGGATCTCTATGAGTTTGGGGCCAGCCTAGTCTACAGAGTGAGTTCCAGAACAGGCTCCAAAGTTGCAGAGAAACCCTGTCTTGAAAAACAAAAAACAAAACAAACCAAAAAACACAACCAAACAAATAAAGTCTCTTTAAAAGGATTCTTTTTTTCTTTAAAAATTAAAGATTAAAAATTAAGCCTGGCAGTGGTGGGCATGCCTTTAATCCCAGCACTTAGAAGGCAGAGGTAGGTGGACCCCTGTGAGTTCAATAGACTATAGAGCCTGGTCTATAGAGTGAGTGCCAGGACAGGCAGAGCTACAAAGATAGAGAATGAAAGAGACCATGTCTCACAAAACAAACAAACAAAAATTGAATTAATATATAATTATATTACTCATCCTTTTCCCTGTCTTCCCTCCAACTCTTCTCAGGTTATCTCCATCCAATTCCCTCTCTCAAATTTTTAGCCTCTTTTTGTTATTATTGTTAAACACATATGCATAAACATATAATTATTACAATCTTCTGAGTGTATATTTTCATTCTTTGTGTGTTATGATTTCAGGGCTGATCTCCATATCCAGTTAGGGACTCACCCACGGGAGAAACTAACTCTTCCTTTCTCAGAAATCATTATTTATTATATGAAGATATGAGTAAAAATAATAGAACAGAAACATAGGATAGTATCGGAAGGGAGTTCCAGCGAACACTGAAATCACCTGCCTTTAATTTTCCATACATTTTTATACCCCAATACAAAAGGGGGAAAGAAGGCAACAAAAGACTTTTTTTTTTAACATGATCAAAAGACAACTTGAACAGCTAATTCCTTTAACAGTTTGAGAGTCAAGTCATTAGCGTTCTGTTGTTTAGGCAGCGAAGCCACTCTAGACCCTGTATTCTGAAGGCAGCCACTCCCCAGGTTAAACCTCCTAATACAAAAGAAGGAGCAGAAGTTTGCTTGCATATCCTGACAATTTGTCAGGGTGGAGTGGATCTACCTGGATGAGCCATCTTAATGCCAAAAGAACCAAGTAACCACATCCTGGGTCAGGACATGTAGCCCTCAGGATGTAGTTGTCAACAAATTTGAGCAACCTCAAACTCTGACCTTCAGACAGGGTGGAAATAGGCTCACATTTCTGGGCTTCCACAGGTAATCCTGCAGAAGAGAGGGAAAAGGATTGTAGGAGCCAGGAGGGTCAAGAATACCACAAGAAAACCCACAGAATTAACTACCTGGGCTCATTGGGGCTCAGAGACTGAATCAACAACCAGGGAGCTTGCATGATACTGACGTAGGTACACTGCATATATGCCACAGTTGTATAGATTGGTCTTCTTGTGAGACTCCTAACAATGGAAGCAGGGGCTGTCTCTGACTGTTGTGCTGGCTTTTGGGACCCTCCTCATACTGGGTCACCTTGCCCAGCCTTAAGATTGGAGAGGTGCCCAATCTTACTGTAACTTGATATGTCATGTTTTGTTGATATCCATGGGAGACCTGTCCTTTTCTGAACAGAAATGAAGGAGGGGTGGATTGGGGGCCAGAGGACAGAAGAGGGTGAGGGATTGGGAGGAGAGGAGGGAGGGGAAACTGTGGCTGGGGTGTAAATTAAAAAAAAAGAACAACAAAACAGGAAAAAAAGAAGTTTCCTCATTTGGCTTTTTAGGAAAGACATGGCAAAGCATGTGTTCTCCCCTTTGGTAAGGATTAGGCAAAGTGCTGTGGATCCCCTAGTGGCTGCAGGCCCCCAAGCAGTGGTAGTGGGCAGCGGGTCCCAAGAACAGCCAGTCCCAGGCAGGGATGGCGCTGTTCCCTGAGTGGCTGTAGTGGGCCATGAGTCCCAGGCAGGGAGCTGCATGGTGGGCGAGAGACCTCGATGGGACAGCCAGTATCACTAGGAGAGACAGACAGACGGGCATGCCTCGAGACTATGCCACAGGTCTCTGAAGGTGGCTGGTCCCAGGCAGGGAGCCAAGCAACTGGCGAGAGACAGAGACATGGATAGACATGCCATGCAGGGTGAAGTGGATATTTATTTAGTAGGTTATGGAAGGAAAGGGGAGAAGGAGAGAAGAGCAGAGAGAGAGCTAGAGAGAGAGACAGAGACAGAGAGACAGAGAGAAACAGAAGAGGGAAGAGGAGAAGTGGGGAGAGACAGAAACTGCCTCTTCCAGAGGGAGACAGAAAAGGAAGGGACTCAGGCTGGAAACTGAAGATCAGCTTGCCTCAGGGTGGACTGGGGAGGGAGTGGGCATGGCTTGTTCCTTAAAGGGACAAAGCAGACCGTTACACCCTTGACAGCTGTGCAAATGGATGTTGAAAAGTTAACTTAAATGCCTAGACTCACAGAATTAATGTATGATACAGCACAGTAAGAACTTTGTTTTTCTGAAGATTTTCTTTTTTAAAGTTAATGTACATCTGTTTGTGTTTGCATGTGTGTGTAGGTGTGTAAGAAGGCCAGAAGAGGATGTTGGATTTCCAGGAGCTGGAGTTAAAAGTGGTTGTGAGATGCTGCTTGAAGTGGTTGCTGGGAACTGAACTCCAATCATCTGGGTGAATGCCAGGTGCTTTTAACCACTAAGCAATCTTGCCTGTCCCTTATTTTTTTTAATAAAACTAATAAAAATATTTAATATAGGACTTGATATATGGCATGTTAACCTTAACTGTGACATTTTAGCCCTATTATGAAATAAATTTTAAAGAAGTTACAAAATGCTGTATTTGATGAATGCACTTTAAGTTTTAAACTACTAACCTGCTGCTGAATTTGTTGGTCTTTGTTGTTGTCACAAACATCCTTTTACATGAATCTAAATCATGTCTGGATTAATGAGTTGCATCCCGGAAATACAATATCTATCATATCTGCCTATCTATCTCTCTATCTCTCTATCTCTCTATCTATCTATCTATCTATCTATCTATCTATCTATCTATCTATCATCTATCTATCTATCTATCTATCTATCTATCTATCTATCATCTATCTATCTATCTATCTATCTATCATCTATCTATCTATCTATCTATCTATCTATCTATCTATCTATCTATCTATCAATACATAAGTGGAGTTATTGCATCAAAGATTGTGAACTCTTGCCCCACTATTATCAAGTTACTTTCCATGACACAAGACTACCTAATATTGGTAGAAAAGAAGAGAAAGACATTTGTCTGGAAATCCCTTCTGTATTTGTTTGGTTTGATTTGGTTAAGAAAACAGAACCACTCCAAGTATTTTAGGAAAATTAGTTTAGTCTAGGCATTAGTGATTGTAAGAGGAAGGCAGTGGGAGCTGCAGCAAGAAGATGGGAAAGGCCATCACAAACAACTCCAGCCCAACACACTAGAGTTTCTGGGGAAACTGGAGCTCCTGGCAATGTCCTGCAACCCATCCCAAGCACTCTTGTAATTGACAAGCAAGAAGTCACTCTGAGTTCTGAAATACCCCCAACTGTGACCAGTAGAAGTTTCAGCTTCTTCACTTCTGCCACTCACTTCTGCCTGAGAGTTGTTCTCTTTTGCGAGTTCAGATTCTGAATTAGGTAGTTGCTTCCAGAATACACAGATCCCCCTAAAGAAAGGAGAAGTGTCAGAGCTGAGCTTCTCTCTGGCAACCTAGAAAGCCCCCACCAACTTATGTCCTTAGAAGACTCTGGTAGAACCTTTAATTGCTCTGCCAATTAGAAAGGAAAGATGAAGCCTTTTTACTTTCTAATTTGTGTATTTTGGCAGAGAATCAGACATTTCTTGTCCATTATTGTTCCTGTAGGTCAACACATTTCATCCAACAAATATTCTTGAATACTCAGGATGAATGCTTGAGGCTTTGTGGGTAACCTTGAAGAATACTGAAGGAAAAGCCTCCTTATAAAGTTTACAGTCCATAGCAGGAAGATTAGGAAAAGGGATAGTAAAAACAAAGAAAGAAAGAAAACAAAACAAGAATATTGGATATTAACACATATTACAGAGATAATTTTGGGTGATTTGGGAATGCACAGGAGAGATCAATGAGTGTTCTTCCATGAATCTGGAGTCTTTGGAGGTTATCTCACCCCACAGAAACAGGGGTCTTTGTTCATTTTTTTTACTACCTAATTTTATAACTGTAGAAATATAATTTAACCTGTAGAAAGCCAGCAGTGATGTAATTAATTTATGTCTACACAAATGCAAACTGTATCTGGTGGAATGAAATTGATTTCTACACTGTGGATATTGAGCATTTCTGCCCATTTTGCATGCATTTGTAAATTCATCCCAGCATCCCTATGCGAGCATTGGTTGTAACATCTCATTGGTTTCCTCTGACTTAAAGCAAACCTTTGATGCATGATTGATTTATGTGTGTCAGAGGCCAATACAGCCTTTAGCAGTTTGGAAAACATAAGCGAGAAGAATAATTTCAGTTAGCCTTAAATATCTTGAAGGAATTGGAAACTATGGGCAGGGCCAGTCAGGTAGCTAAGGAAAGTCTCACTGAGGAGTTGAGTTTTGTGGATAAAGACAACACTCACATGCGGAGGAGAGGAAGAGTGGTTTAGGAAGAGGAGACAGCTGTGTAAGTCTGTGAGACACAAATAAGTTGTCACATTCCAGAAACCTCTTGCAGTAGGTAAAGAGGTGAATGGTTTGAGGTGTGGCTGAGAGGCAAGTTTAGGCTGGGCCTTCTAGGCTATAGACAGGAGCTAAATTTTTATTCTACAATCCAAGAGAGTAGATTGCAGGTTCGTACAGTGAAGTGCCACCATCCTATATGAACTCGAAAATGGATTTGTTTATCTTTCCCCCGAGCGTTCATTCTCATTTTCTCCTCAAATTATTATTACTAATCTTGACATTTTAATTGGCTTATCAGGAGGAAAAATATAGTTTTATTTTGGGTTAATAATTATGAACAAATATAATTAAGAAAGTAATATATAATAATTGAAGAGACATTTGCAAAATTAAAAAACAATGCACCAAGAAAGAGGTTGAGGAGATGGCTTGGTGGACAAAGTGCGTGCTTACAAGTATGGGAAACACAATGATGATTTCCAGTACTCACAGAAATGCCGGACGTGCACAGTGGCTGGCTGGCACATACCCCACTGGTAGTCCCAGCACTCAGGGTATGGAGACAGGATCCCCAGAGCAAGTTGGCTCTCTAAACTAGCTCAACCAGCAAGCTCTGGGTTCAAGTGAGAGACCCTGCATATAAGGAGAACAGTTGAGGAAGGAACCTGACATCAACCACTGGTCTCCATATGCATGCACACATACCTACAAGCTTATGTTCACACATGTGTGTACCACACACATTTACACCTGTAGACATGTGAACATGCACACATACTTATGTACACCACATACCCATATACGGGAAAAGAGAATGTACTAGGAGAAAGTGTTTAGCTTTTGAAAATATGAGACATAGCTTCTGGACCACTGTTTGTGGTTTTAAGAGCATCTTCGTGTCTAAACCTCTTCATCCAGGTGATACAATGCATAAAGTATCTTTGAAGATAATTAGGTCCACTAACATTCCTGTGACCTGTGGTCACTGGCCAATAATAGCTAATAGATCCTGCCTGCCGCAGCAGGTGTCGGGGGCACCTGAGTCTTCTGCGCCAAACCCAGTCCATTTCAGGCCTCACATCTGTTCTTCCTTCCTCTGAGAGGCACCCTCTGGAAAGGTTCTTCCGCCCCTGGCAGTCCCTGGGGTAAGTGGTAAGCTTCCTCCGAGCTCCCAACCAGGAACACACCTGGGGAAAAAAAAAATTAACTGTGGAAAAAAAAAAGGCTGTTCCAAGCAAGTGAGAGGAAGCTCAAAGGAGGTGTCAAGGGCCTGCACGGACAGAAGAGCAGGAAATGACTGCTTGGAACCAGGCTTGGTACGTAATCAAGGTCAATCCTTTACCCAAGGATTACTGTGTAAGTGCAGTCACAACTACGACTAATTCTTCGCCCAACTACTTATTGCTGAATTCTATCTCAGAGATTTCCATTCTGATGGGAGTGGGCCTTTGACAGGGTCGCTCAAGTCCTCTGGCCTTGGCAAATACATTTCCTTAATAGATTTATAGTGTCAAGCTTTCCCATGAATATTGGTGGCAATGCAGTTGTCATAAAAAGTTCTATTGTTTCTTTCAAATGTACCCTAAACTTGACCTTGCACTGAGGACTTGCTGTACATTTGCTCAAAAATTTAAGAAATGCTTTCAAACTAAATCTCTGTGATCCTCATTTTCCAGAAAGGGGGGGGGGGCGGGTAACACCTAGAGATGTTTCACCACAGTTTCATAAGAAGCACATGGAGAGATCAGGATTTAGTGTTGGGTCTGCTGGTCGTGTGGGTTCTATATCAAAGTTTAATCATTCAAGTCCATCTGCAGTTCCTGGAGAGATTGCTCACAGCCTTCAGAGTTGAGGAGGGATCTGACACCACCCTCACACTCTTCCCTTTGCTGTGATGAAGCCAGCGCGATTCATGGAAAACCCAGCTGATGCTCAGTGGTCTGGATCTCTGGGAGGTGGTTTTCATGCAGCCCAGAGAGCATTGCCCTCAGAGATGATGCGCTCTGCACAGGCTTTGAAGAGTTACAGTTTTCCCCCGCCTGTAATTATGGTCTCCATTAATTTCCTAGGGTTGATGTAAAGGTTAGAAGGCATATAATAGATGTTTATTAAAGCTCAACTTCCTTTCAATAGCACATGGGGGATATAGCCATGAATCAAAGAACTGCAGTCTCTGCTTTGATTTCTTTTCATGTGAGATTCTAGGTCAACTAAAATAAGGCAGTCAAAGAAGCACACACATGAGCTATTTTATCAGTGCTGGGAAAGATGCATTGATTGGTATGCCTACAAATTCTCCTTAGACGAGGTGTGTGCCGAGGTCTTTGGAGAATAGTGAAGTGTGAGCAGGTAATTGGAGACAAATAGGACTTAATCAAGTAAATTTCTTTTGAGAGTGGAAGAGATGATTTCAAGAAGGAAAGCAGCAGTCAGGGCACCACAAACAGGGAAGGATTTATTGGCTGTACCGGCTGAACATGTGGGTAGGAGTCTGAATGGCCTGGGGAAGATTTACATTTACGTACCCCCTTGCACGTGTGTGCCACAATGCCCCTTCAAGGTATCGAGGAGACATCGCCAGAAATGTATGCCTTTCTATTCGTCCATGCTTACTACCCCCCCCCCCCCAATAATGAATTGGTTCCTAAGGACTTGAAATTTGAGTTGCAAGAGTGGCCTTACATCCGGGTTTGTGCAGGGCAGTACTGCCTGCCATGTGTATGTGATGTTAGATTAATCATTCATACAGCTCTTTCATCCTGAAATTTGTGTCGGGGCTTTACACACAAGCTATGACCCCAGAACTGGGGAAATTCACTCACTGTGAGTCTGGTTGTCAGCCTGAGTAGAGAGGTGCCTTTTGGGGCTATTTCTCTTCCCTTTTGGTCTACGAGGATTTGTATCCATTCTCGAGAATGATGTCTAGTTGGATAATGACAGTTCAACAAAGAGTGGAAAGTACCTTTATTGACGACATTATGACTGTCTCCATCATTGATGGGGATACAGATTGTTGTTTATGGAAAAGCTTGCGTGGAGTGGTGAAACCACCGATTAGCCAGAGTGTCTTCTTTTCTACAGAGCAGAAGAAATGATTTCTCTGTACTTCCTCTCAGGGTGCTCTGTGCCTGCTACTTGGTATATTTCAGTTCATCCGTGTTTTCAAATTTCCATTTCCAGACAGGCTTTGTCAACCCTGGTGGCTGTAGTCATGGCTCTTTACTGGGTGATTCCAGCCAGAGGGATTGCTGAACCCCGAGGACTTTAGCCTTCTCACTTGGAGAAGGCTATTTAGAATATTTTGTACGGTGGCCTTCAGAGGGTAAGCTTAGGATGGACTGTAATTAGTGAAGGCTGCAATCATATTATTCCTTTTGTTGTTTGCAAAGAGCACATTTGCAGAACAGGCTGGAGATCATGCCACCAAGACACCACGTCCAGTGTGACTGTTTCGTGACCTCATGGAGACTTCCCTTATCAGCTTCATTCATGAATGAGAAACCAAAGGCAGGGGCTTGATCACAAAGGCCAACAAGACCACTGGACTCTGGTTTAGCATTTGCATTTAGAAGTTGGTGAGAGGGAGAAGTCTCTTTCTCTCTCTCTCTCTCTCTCTCTCTCTCTCTCTCTCTCTCTCTCTCTCTCTTTCCTGGCAGCTCTGCTTTTTGCTCTGAATTCTCTCTCTAGCACATGACAGGATCTGGCAGAACTAGTGGTCAGGGGAGCGTGATGGAGGAAGTAACCTTTTCTCTCATTGGGAGAGATTTGCTTCATTGAAACATGAAGTGCAACTTCACAGGGCTGGGTCCTAGCAGGCTTGCAAAGGGCAGTGTGTCGGCAACAAAAGTCCTCTCATTTTTTTTTTTTTAATTTTTGTCAATGAAAACCCAGTTAACCGCAGGAAGAGACGACAGCACTCGCCATTCCATTCACATGCCTGATAATGAACTCCATTGTCAAGAAAGCCTCCGGGCATTATCTGATGCTGCTATTTCTGCTGGCCAGCATCTGCACATCTCCCACATGACTCGTGGCACACAGCCTCCTTGCTGGTGGGTGACGACCAACTGCCTAGCATTCTGCAGATTCCCAACGCTTGGTTGGATATTCAGCCTTTCAAAATGACCACAGCCATGTGGCCCTCAAGCCTTTTGACGTGGGATATAGTTCCAGGGGGCATTGTGTTACAAAGGACATTTCTTATGGTTTTTAAATATGCAGTGGATTTTTGGAAAATATATCTTCTCCCCCCCCCCTCTCTCTCTCTCTCTCTCTCTCTCTCATACACTATATAGAATTTTTAGTGGACCAGGGTTTGTAAACTCAGTTATGTGGGTGAAAGGGAAGTATCAGGGTGTGAGGATATACATGCTACCGATCCTCTGTTAGATGCTTCAAATACACGATACAATCTTGTTAACTCCATACCAGACCTATAGGGAAGGTCATCTGTATTTTACTGAACGAAGCAGAAACTGAGACACAGAAAGTCTCACAGATGAAAAGTCTCACAAATGAAAAAGATGTACCAGAAGGCTAATGCCAATTGATGGCACTTACATACTGGGATTAGTATTAAGCTTGTTATAGGCATTTCCTTCCTCAATCTGCAGACTGTCTTGTATGATATGCAGTGTTATTTTCTCTCATAGATTAAAAAACTCTAGTTCCCGGGGGGGGGGGAGAACTGTCCCTGTCAAAGAGGGACAGTCAGGATTGGAACTCTGTTTGTGTGTACTCACGCTGCCTCCTTTCTGATTCTGTCTTTGGGACAAGGGACCCCTGGGAGTAATCAGGCTTCTCTCAGTATATGTTCAAGGAGGTGAAGGTGCCCAGAGCTGACTTTGCACAAGATTCCAACCTGGGTCTGAAACTCTGCTCAGTTTTATCACTTTCTCAGAAAGCTGTGAAGGCATCCCGAGTATAAAGCCTGGTGAGGGGACTAAGGTTCAAGGATTGCAGTTTTATGTGACACAGAAGAGCACATGTATGTTCTTTATGCAGAGGCATGTGACATTTTGGGAGCACTACAGTGGCAAAGCTGGTGCAACTAGGAGCTGCTGACTGTGAAAAGATACACCCACCTTCTTCAAACATCCCAGTGACCGGTGCTAAGACCTATGTTCTAGGGAAGCTTTCTTTCCTTCTTGTCAACGGTCCAATTTCCAAGTATATGATGTGGGACATCCGTGTGTATAAAGTTGGCCAGTTTCAGACATAAATTTGGAGCCGAGACTGTGCATACATTTTTAATTTTTACAGTAACCCAGAGGGTAGGTATTTTCCAAGAGAGGAATCTCAGACTGAGGAGGATGAAGCAACTTAGAATTAGTGACTGATGGGGCTAAGCTTGTCAGTCCTGTTTGAGAGTCATTCGTGGGATATCAATCATTGCAGTGTGCCTCCAGATACATGAATAATGCTTGCTGCTGAGCTTAAACGCTGGGCTTTGCTTTAACATCTGTGAAGCAATAGTGTCGAACACTGGGGACCTAGCATTAGCCTTCTAGAGCCTACCAACTCTAACTTTACTTACAAGTGTTTTGGTTTTGATCCCAAGGAAGAATGTAGCAATGTGCTGTCTCTATTTGTTTTCTTTCCTTCTGCAAGAGCTAGGAGCACCTCATATTGAGTTGGTGCACAAGGAACGTTTGCTGAGTAAAATGAGAATTTTGCTTAACTGCTTTATTTCTTTTTTGGCTAAACAAGACTAGAAACAGACAGCAAAAAGAGAGGAACACTCAGGATAGCAAGATGTGGCAATGAACTGAAAGGAAACAGGAAAAAAAAGACTATAAAAATAGACTGAGGATTTCAAAAGCATGAAAGTTGGGTTTCTAATGTTGGGGCAAATAACCCCAGGCATGGCAAAAATCTTTTGTAAAGTTCTTCCCACCTTTTCCAAAGCAAAACATTCATGGAGGAGATGATGCATTTTCAGCACAGTCGGATAAACAGGAAGTTGCTCACTGTGTAGTTGACTGTCCTTGGGGTTTGTCCAGCTCAACTTGTCCGGTTCTCCCCCCCCCCCCACTACTAAGTGGATTAGCATCTTGGCACAGCTGTCTCATATGCCCTTGTATTGGTTAGGAAGCACCATCGTGGAAAGTGCCACAAAATCTCTCAGTAGGAAGAAAGTCTCTCATTCTGTACTGAAGTGGACAGCACAGTAAATCCTCAGAAAGATGGCTCTGGGGGTGAAGGTACTTGCTGAACAAGCCTGACAACGTAAGTGTGATCCTGAAAAGCTAGGTAAAAAAAAATTAGATGCAGTTGCACACATCTGTAATTCTAGAATTCAGTGATGATGTGGAAGGCAGAGACCATTGACTCACCCAGAAGCTTACTGGCCAGCTAGCATAGAGTGCACAGCATTGCCAAAACAAGAGAGATATATCATTGTTAAAAAAAAAAAAAGGTGGAAGGGGAGAGCCAACTTCTGAATGCTGTCTTCTAGCTTCCACATATGTGAAGTGATATGTATGTTCCTGCACTCATGTAAAAGCACAGCAAACACATACCCTCATATAAAAGAATAATGACCACCACGAAAAAGTGTACCTTAAGACTCCCTAGGCTTGTTTCTATGGAAACTAAGAATTTAGTGGGAAAGAACCACTCAGAAGTATATACTAAGAACCTAGTGGGAAAGAACCAGCCAGTGGGGATTACATATTGTGTTCTTTGGTCTGTTTTTCAAGCTTGAGGTTATACCAGTGCTGTTTTGTGAGTATTTATGTTCATCTTTAAGTTAAAATATTTTCAAACATCTAGACATGGGGGCATGTACTTTTAATCCTAGCACTAGGGCAACAGAGGTAAGTGGATATGGGGTTGATGTCAGTATGGTCTAAATGGTTAATTCCTGGCCAGTCATGCAGGGCTAATAATCAGACCTGGTCTCATTTAGTTGTTTCCAATGTTAAAGTTAGAGGATTTTTCTTTCCCTCTCCCTTTTACCCTTCCTTGCTCTTTCTCTGTGTTGTTGGGGAGCTACTTGGAAACCACTGTAAATCGATTAAAATAGCTGTCATGATTTGCTTAAACTACCATGAAGTTTTCTTGAGGACACGCTATACTGGCCATCCAAAGACCACTCAGTAATGGGAAGCAGCAATATCAGAGGGAAGAGCTAAACCTAGCCTTCGAGGGGCTTTTAGGCTTGAAATGTTCCTTCCATGAGAGGCGCCTTCTTGAAAGTGGTACACTAGGTCCGGGGTTCTATTTTCCTCTTTTTGTTTTCAAACTGTACTCTTGGGAAGTTGCAAAAGCTGAACAGAAAGTATGAAATCTGGAAGTTTAAAAAAAGGTGCAAAACCTCCCCAAAGTGGCCAATTCTGAGAAACAGAGGACATTTCGGTTACTTTAACTGCCCCAAATCTCATTTCATTGATTTTCCTTTTAATGAATGAATTTTGTTCTTTGACTTTGTTCCTTCTTAATGTAAAGAATTAAGAAAGCCTATTGTTAAAATTGAAGTTGCGTTCTCTCTTCAAAATTCGACCTTGGCATCCCGGAAATTCCTCTTTTGGTTTGTCATACCATGTTGAATGAAGACATTCCATATGCAATGTACGGAAGGTCTGAGAGAGAGTGGTAGAGGCGACACAGTGCGGTTTGAGGACTTCATTCAGATCTGGTTTGTTGAGAGAATTTGAGTCACCCCAGCCTCACCTCTGTGAGTGGCTGTCTATGGACGGTCTTGGAGTCGTGGTAGACATAGCACTGTGCATTGAAATAGCTATGTATTCCTTATGCTCTCTGAATGGTGGAAGTTTTTGACTCTTGAATGGGGATACATAACTTATAGCTGCTGAGTGTTATTGTGAAAGTCAAGTGAGGAAACAGGGCAAATATTCTACACATAGTAAACACTGCAATTATCAGTCTCTACCAACTTTTAGTAGACCCAGTGGGGTTATGTGGAGGTCGAGCATTGGTTGTGTGTGAGGTATGTGTTTTGAACTCCATTCAGGATATTAGGAGGATGGGAAGAGAGAAAGCGTGGCTCACATTTGTTTACCATCTGCTGACTGCTGGGCTCTGCCTCTCTTTTCTTACATACATCCTAATTAATTCTCAGAGCACTCTGTCTGAGTGGGAATTACGATACGTTTTCATCCCTTTACAATTACAAAACATAAGCTCATGGAGTATCTTTCCTCCCTTGGGTCAGAGAGCAAAGTAAGTGCCAAGCCGAAGAAAGACATTTTAGCTTTCACTTGAGTTGATTATGCTAAGTAGCCAAACTTATAATCTCAGAAGGAAGTTTTAGGAAGTTCCCAGAGATGGACCCCGTCCCGCTGCTTTCATTTTTAATAAGATTTGGGTTATAGGTTTTTTTGACGTGCTGATTGATGGTGACTTCCTTCTGTCTATACATGGTGTATGTTTCCTAGCCTTTAGGTGCTTTTTGAGGCTTTTGTCCTGAACACAGAGAAAAGATGAAATGGTCTTTAACTGAAGTTTTCTGTTTGAAGTGTTCCATCCTAGTGAGACTGGGGAAAACTCATTTGATCAAGTTCTTTCTCAAGGCCCAGTTCGCTTTACACCTCTGCGTGTTTTCATGAGCTGTTGCTCATATTTTATGGTCTTGATCGCCCTTCTACACCCACCGTGACTATTACCTCATATGCCAAGGCTTTCTGTGCTTTTGGGGATGGTACAATGCTCCCTATTTTTCATGTCTTGGCAGCTGTTAGAATGTAGTATGTGTAATTAGATTCCCACCTATCTCCACTAAGCTAAGAGCTTTGGAAGGAATGAATTATACTATGATTTAGTTTATTAATATCTAGAAAGTCAGTGAATTGAAGAAAACTAGCTCTGCTTTCCAAATTACTGTGACCTGAGATTCTTACAAATTTTCTTTATAGGATAACCACCTATGCCTACTTCCCAGGCCTTCGCTTTTCCACAACACCCTCATTTTCAATCTTGTATGGTCAGAGCATTCTCAGAATAGTGCTAAGTGATGATTATTTTGGTCCAAACTATATTTTGTTGATTTCCATCCTTTGTCTGGGCCTCTTGGGGATTCTGATTTAATCTGCTCGGTGCCTTCCTTGCATGGTAAGTTTGCTTAGCTATAACAAGCCCATGTAAGGGAGACATTAAGTTTAGTTCTGAGATCTCAGTATTTGAGGAAGAGATATACATGCGTGCAAGAGGGAAACCATTCATGAAGGCTGGGGGCTGGGGTGGGGATAGCAGTTGAAAAGGATATGAAAGCCACTTCCCTTTTCTCATGTGAGTAGAAACCTCAGCTAGCATTATCAGAATCAGTCATCTGTGTGATCATTCATTCATCATTCATTCATTCATTCATTCATTCACCTTGGGTAGACTGGATCATCGGAAGAGCTGTTCAATGGTCTCTCTTTTCCCCTCTTCTGGACCCTGCCCAGCCTTTCCTAGACAGCAATGACCATGGCCTTTTCATGGTTCTATGTGGTTCACTAGATAAAGTACATGTTCTTTAGCGTGACATGTAAGATTGCTGACTGAGTCCCTGCCTACTGGTCCTTCTACCTGCTCTCTAAGCTCCTTAAATACTGGACTCCATGTTAGTTTTCCACTCTCTGTTTCCTGTCTTTTCTTCTAAATGTTTTCCCACTTACTTTTCAAAACATAGCCACGCCTTATCTCTATATCATGGCTTTCCTTGAGTCTGTCAACCAGAAGATGTAAGCCTCATTTCTCCATTACAGCATTGCATGCCTGCCCAGTTTCAGTCCGTCTCACCATGTCCTGAGCCTTGTAGACCTTTGTCCTTGCACTGATCTGCAAACTTTTCATAATCAAGGTCCATGTGTTTTTCTTATAACAACAGTTCTTGACATAGAGTTGGTATTGAATAAATATATCTCAGATGAGCATACTAACTTCTTGCTGCATGCTATGGAATTTGAGTACTGATTTGAATCCAAGTAGAATTATTTATAGATTTTATGCATGGTAGAAAGAAAACTGGATTTGTGTTTTAGTTTAGAGTGAGAATGAATGGGGTTGGAAAAAACTGGAAGCAGAGAGAGTAGCCTCTCTTATCATCCTCTAGTTCTTGTCCCTCCTACCATTATGTTATATTCTGCCCAGTCTAAGGAGTGTTCTCTACCTTAGCAAAGTTCTAGGTAGAACATCCCTGGGCTTGTCTCCATAATATTTTATACGTTCTCAATGGTCATATAATGTGCATAGTGTTTATTGAGCATCTTAGTATGTGCTGAGTATTCTATACTTTCAAAGGTGATCATGAGACAGTACTACAATTAGGACAATGGAGGCTCAGAGAGTTTATGTCACTTCTACAGTTTAGAAAATTTCATCTGTTTAAATGAAATGATCAGTGAGCTATGACTCGGAGTCTAACTTAGTTTCTGGTCTTGCCTAGAAGACTACGTCATGGTTTCTTCTTGTATCTTCAGCTACATTATACTAGACTACCTGGCAGGTCATGTGCTATTAGATTTAGTTTTATATATTTATATATATATATATATTTATATATTTATATATCCAGGTAGCACATTGTTTGGTTCACGGACATATTGAGGTGTCAGAGTAGTTTGTGGTGTTGCCTCTTAGCAATGGTGATGACTATCCCTTCCAGTTTTCCACTTGGTTGGGTCACTTCTCTCTGTGGAATTTTCTCCTCTGTTAATAGGCCCTAGGTGCCATGAAACTATTGCCCCTGTTGTGATAATGTGACTTCTTATCCTTCTAGGAATCTGTCATTCCAAGAGTAGCTATGACTTACTCTTCAAAGTCCAATGGGCCATATCATCCTGTTAGCAAATCCACACATCCCAAATGTACCTTCTCTTGAAAGACTGTAACATTCACCCCAAAGAAAAAGAAAGAAAATAGAGGATAACATGAGCCAGCAAATTCTCTCATTCTACCTCTGGGGTCGTGGGTACTTGTATCATAACAGAGTCTAGACAGGCCTATAGTCACCCCTTCTGTAATCAGGAATACCAACACCTGTTCTGCTGAATGGTGAGGGACTTTGATGTGATCCTAGATAGGAAAGATCATTATTCAAACCCTGACCCTCACTCTGCTAGGTTGACTTTGAGGGTTCTTGTGACAGGCTACTGTGTATTAATTGGCTTAGTTGGATAGAGGTTGGGAAATGTATTCTGGTCAAACTTAATTTTCTGCTTACTTACCATATGTCAGACCCTGGATAGGTGCTTCCATATTTTGTGTTGTATAACTTTATTACGGGATTTGGCAAATACCTAAAAAGGGTCAATAAACATAGCCAATATTTCAACTCTGAAGACTTTATAGTCTCTATCATTCTATTTAACTTTTTTTTGGAGTTGGAGATTAGCCATGGATGGATAATAAGTAAATGAATAATCTTAGGTGTGATTTAATGAATTTTTTTTTTTTTACAAAATATTCAGTAAACTAAAATTGGCTTATTGGTCAACTCCCCTGTTTGGTGAATGTTTGTGGCCTAGTCTCAATGTTTTATACTGTACCTCCTTATACACAAAAAACAACACATTCCTCCTAAAGCATCATTAGCCTTCATATAATTTGTTTGCCCTCCGAAAAGAATGAACATCAGGGCAGCTGGTACTCAAAGCATTCTAATCCAACTCCTCAATGCTTTTGAATCTGCCTTTGTTTGCCTTGAGAGTTATCTGTTGCATCCTGAGCAGGCCTTGCCTCACCTTCTAGCTAGAATCTCCCTCTTTTGTCTCAGTTCAATATTAGATGGTTTTGTGACATCCTCCTGACTTTTCTCCATCCTTTAGAGTTTTCTCCTGGTGCAATTTTTCTGTGTTTATCTCATGTAGGAACACATTATTCCATGGCCGATATTTGAGATTCTATTTTTGCAATGTTAAGGTAGGATTTTCGTCTTGACTTTTCTACTAACTAGCTATATGATCTGTATAAGTTGTGTAAACTCTCCAAATCCCAGTTTTCTTATTATAATACCTACCACAAAGGGCTGTTTGCAATTCATAAAGGAATGTGTATATTTTTAGCACATGTGTGGCCTGGGGTAAGCCTTCACTCATTTATCCTTCGGCCAAGTATTGGTCACGTATCTTCAGTGTGCCAAGCATCGCGTATCACCTTTAGGATAATAGCCACAGTCACAAAAATGTGTAAATAACCAAGCAAACTTTAAACTCAGATACACGGGACCTTCCAAACTCATTCTTCTTATCCAATAATGACCTTGAAAATAAATGTTTTCATGAAGTTTCTAACTTTTTTCATCAGCATTAGAATTTTTGGTGGCTGAATCCTGCTTTATACCAAAACCATTAGAACTTCCACTGTGCTTCTGGAGTTCAGTCTGGGTAGATAGTCATCGAATAAATGCATTTAATGAGCAAACCAATAAAAATGCCATGTGTGTCTTTCACTTCGTTCTGTCCTCAATCTGAGTGATAACATTTCACCAATATTTATTTTTTACTTTGATCTTTTAAAGCACTTTTCATACTTACCCAAATTCTACCCAGAATTCTCATTGCTCTCCAGACCATGATGTTCAAACCACACTTCGCATGCCATGCATTTGAATAGTCAGTGGCTTACGTTGGTGCCAGGCCTAATTTTCCCAGTGTCCATTGCTGCCTCCCTCATTGCTTTTGACAGGAGCCAGTCTCACCACATCACACTTGGCCTATTGGAAAGGCTGAAGATGCTTCCCCTGACCCAAATATTTGGTGGCTGAGCTCGTCTTCCATTGCCTTACGAAACCTTTCATTGAAGATAGCACATGGATTCTAATTTGTTTAAAATGTCTCCAAGTCCTGGAATAAACTGAGTCAAACCCAAGACCCCAAAGCTATCCTCCCTAGAGAAACTTAGCATTAAAGAGCAGAGACTAGGGTGCGGAGACCTGAAGGAATGCAGAGGTCTGTAAGATGGTTCCAATACACTCTATGAGGTTTGGCGAGAGTCAGAACTCTTCTAGCCAGGCACGTTCTGCATGGAGTTAAACTGGCTTGATATTGTGTTTTGGGAAACCCTTGCTCTCAGGGTCCATTAACTCATGACTGTCCGTTAATACGTGAAGTCCAATACCATATAAACTGGCAAGGCTAACGTGACAACCTAGTCTAGTTATTCAGGTGAGTCCTTACACTCAGGCTCTTGAAGCTCATCCAGTCCAAATCTCAAAAACATTTTTATCCCCATAGAATTTAGTCTCATCACATCAACAAAGGCACTCTGTTGAACCTCAGGCTTTTATGCTTGCAGGGATATATGTTACAAGCCAAGAGATTTGACCTTCTTGACCATCCCATTCTGCCACTGATGGCCCACATCAGAAACTTAAAAGTTAACTTTCCAGTTCTACCATTTATTGTCTAATCAATCTCCAATACACAACATTCCATTTTGACTGCACTGACCTCTCTCACATGTTTAGCCCACAGTTGTGTTGTCCTTCCCTTAGACTATGGCCACAGCGGGGGATAGTCTCCCTGTTCAGATTTATCCCTTTCCATTTCACTTACCAGTCAGCAGTTACAGCAATGCATTTTATGCATTTTATGTAAAAATGCATCGACTCATGCCATTCCACCGCATAGATATCCTGAGTGATCTCCTTTGTCCTTAGGCAAAGATGCCAAATCATAGACCTAGCCCATAAGCTTTGGCACAACTTGGCTTTTGCCTTTGCTTCATTTGGCTTTGTGCCATCATCTGTTCCCTCTGTGGTCTGCCATATAGGACTTTGTCTATACCCAAGACAAACTAGACTATCACCTCTAGGTATTGTAACATTTTGAAATTATGTTTATTTACATGGTATATGTGTGTGTTCCTGTGCACATCTCACAATGTACACATAGAAGTCAGAAGACAACCTATGGGAGTTGGTTCTCTCCTTCAATCATGTGGGCCTATCAGGCTTGGCTCTGGGCACCTTTACTCTCTGAGGCATCTCCCTGCCCTAATGTCTTTAGTGTGGTTCTTTGTCTTGAATGTCCTTTTACCAGTTGTATCGAACCCCCAGAAAGCCAGTTTAGCAGCTACTTGCTTCAGGAAACTTCCTGTGGATTGTAAACTCCTTCCCTGTGATTTTCAAATGACTGTAGACTCAAGTGCATCACAATACATACTACATAGGATTTTGACCTCTTCTCTTTGTGGTTTAATCATTAGGCTGTAAGTTCCCTGAAGTGGGGGCCATGTCACAGTCACTGAAGTTAAAAACAGTTTGTGCTTTCTCTTCTTCCATTGTGGTGCTTCTTCTAGGCTTACCTAAAGATGCTCTTTGGTGAGGACACTAAAATGGATTTCTTTCTTGACCCTGAATATTTATGTTGCTTTATCTAGATATGTCTCTCCTCCTCCTCTTTCTCCATTTCAGTTCACCCTGGGATAATGATATCCTGATTGGCTTTTAATGTTTTATTTTACATAATTTATTATAAGTAGACCAGCTAAGATTACTCTAAATGTCAAGTGCAAGACAGAAATAGCATTGTATCTTTTAAGATGAGGCATTCTAGAGAAAGGCTGAAACAAGTCAAGAGTCCAGAGTTCTGCTCATAGTTGCACTCATGACCTCACTCAGATTCCAATCTCTAGACCACCTTCCTCATTCTAGAACCCAGAAATGAACTCTTATAGGATCCTCCCAACCATAGCTCCCATAAATTTTCATATCTGGAGTAGAAAAAAATAAAGGGCCTTTGTTGAGGAGCTCATTTTTAAACAGGCCCAAACAATGAGTTAATGTGTACACGAAAATCTGTTTTGTTCATCTTTTCCTTGTCACAGGTTGTTATGTATCCCTGACTGGCCTGGAGCTCACTGTGTTGCTGGGGATGGCCTTGAACTCCTTGACTTTCCTGCTTCCACTCCCCTCATGAAGAGATACATGCATGAGCTACCACGGCAGATTTGTTGCTTACACGAACATCTGTCATTAAATTCTTTGGTGAATCATTGCTCTTCTACTCTGTGCCTCATGCTAGACTATCTCAGCACTGAGCAGCCATGGTTCCCCCAGCTTATCGGGGCCAGTGGAAAGAGAATTTGTTCTAGGCAAATCCAGACGCAGTTTCTAATCCAAGTTTTATCACTTCTTTGCTATGTGATCGCCTCCTTTCCATGAAGCATTGTCTTCTTTCATCATGTGAGTGTTAAGGATGTGTGTTTCTGAAGGCTGGTGGGGGCACTGGATGGGAGGAGATGCCTGAGAAGCACTTAGTAGAGTTTACATGGTAAAGCTCATGGTAGTATTTATGTAAGTTGATATAGATAAAGACTGTCACATGGTAAACATAGAATGGCAAAAGGAGGAAATGCTTAGGATGGGAGAATGTTCACATGGTGCGTACAACAGAATCTTGTTAGGTTTTGTGGTACATTGCACCTAGCAGAAAATTGACATGTGTGTTCTCAAATGCATGAGAAAGGAAGGATTTTCCTTACATGAGGACAGTGAGAAAACACCTTTAGCTCTTGGAAGAATTTGAGAGGGATTCTTATTCACTGGAGATGCTTTGAGTACTAAGGGTTCAGGGAGCCATTTTTGTTAGTCCTCTGGGGAACATTTCAAAATTTAAATTTCGCTCTTACAAAGTAGATCTTCCTAATGTTTTGTTTTAAAAATACAAACAAGACCTACCTTTTCAGCATTTTTTTACTTCCCAAGGAATACAGAATAAGGATGAATTGTTGTGAAAGTCCATTTGTTCCCTAAAATTATCTCAGTAAAGTGACATATACTTCTCAGCCTTGAATTATTATTATTATTACTATTATTATTATTACTTTGACGAGAAAGCAAAAAACAAACTAAAGATGGGAGATTTTCTGCATTGTCTCAAAACAGGGGGCTTTTGAAAGTGGGTGGTGGGTAACTGTATGCCTCTGAGAGTGCCAGTAATTCTGCATCAGATCTTCACCTAGTCGCCAAATCTTCCCATCCGTCTTCCCTTCAGCCATGAGAGAGTTATCTGTGGAATACTGCTACCATGTGACATTGACCTACCTTTCCTCTCACTCTGGACAAAAATTCTTGGGAATTGTGAGCCCAAATCAAGCCTCCATCCTATAAGCTGTCCCTGTCAGGTGTTGTGACCTATGAACTGTAAATGTAATGAGTGCTTGCTTGGCTCTACTACTCCTTACTTGGATTTCCCTAACCAAGTGATCCAGTTTCTCTCAACATCATTTTTCTGATGGCAGAATGGAAGCTAGTTAATACTGTCTTCACACTAAGTAAAAGAAACAACCTAAATGCCCCTCGACCAAAGAATGGATTAAGAAAGTGTGATACATTTACACAACGAGTACTACACAGCAGAAAAAAATGACATCTTGAATTTGCAGGAAAATGGATGGAGCTAGAAAACATTATTTTGAGTGAGATAACCCAGACGCAGAAAGACAATTATCACATGTACTCACTCATAGGTTGCTTTTAAACAAGAAGCAAAGAAAACCAGCCTACAAACCACAATCACAGAGAACTTAGACAACAATGAGGACACTTTGAGAGACTTAGATAGATCTAATGTACATGGAAAGTAGAAAAAGACAAGATCTCCTGAGTAAATTGGGAGCATGGGGATTTTGGTGGAGGGCTGAAAGGGGGAGGGGAGAGGCAGAGAAGAAAGCAGAATAAAATGTAGAGCTCAGTAAATATCAATAAAAAAAGAGATCCTTCAGAAACAGTGCATAGGTCAGTGTGCGGCCTATCACAAGAGCTCATGAAATCTAAACTTCCAGTTGTATTAACTAGTGAACAAAAATTAGAAATAATGGACCACTCAGTGAATGGGGTGGCTAATATTCCAGGAGTTGAAGAGCGCCGTCAAGGCTCAAAAATGTGAGTTGGCTGAAGTTTTGAAGGACGATTTAAAGGACTCTGAACATATGGGTTCAAAAAGGTTTGCTTCAACTTTTACGGCTTTGAGTCTAAAACCATCTTTTAAATGAAGTTGGAGAGTGACGCTATTACCCAATGCTTCATGCATGTATATGGAAACTGAATGTACTCTGGCAGCTTCCTTTGCAGCTGGGACACAATCTTTGGATCCTTTCCTGCCTGCCGGCCAGTCCGGCCTCCACCGAGGAAAGCTATGTCTAATCATCATAGTCAGACTTCAGTTTTTTCAGCAAAGATATCCCTGGCTGATTATTCCAGCAAAGGGTGAGGTGTGCCCCTTTCTCAGAACCCACAAGCATCCTTTGGTTATTTATGGAAAGGCTCTTCGGTTTTAACCGACATCCAGCGTCACGTTTGACAGATTACTTGTGCAACAAATGACAAATGACTTGCAGTGATGCACTTGGATGGAGGCATGTAACTTTAAAATTTTCATTGATCATCAATTACTATACTTAGGTTCTCATGCATTACAAATTAAAGACTTTATGGATGTGCTTTTGTCAGTGATGTTTAAAATTGATTGACGGATTGATGGAAAAATCTGACTGTTTGATTTATCCATTAAAAATTTTAACCTAAACCTACTGTCTAGAATCCAGACTAGAATATAGGGAAGATTGTGAGATGAAAAGAAGCTTTGCCTGAACTCAAGAAGCTGAAAATCTGTGTGTACAGATATTTTTTTAATTGTACCAAAACCGCAATAAAATTATAAAAGTTGGAAAAACAATATAAGGAGTACATTGAATGAAGCTCTAAGAAAAGAGTACCAGAGGTGTTGTGATCATCCAGGTCGTGAGCAGGAAAGCCAACCACAAATTCAATTTCAGTCTGTTGTTAATTAGTCCTTGGTGTCTACTCAGAGACACCATTTTGGTGCGTTCATCATAGTCTCTTGATTATGCGGATGATAAACTAGATGCCATGTAAAATCCCCGAGGACAGAGGCTGTGGATCTCTTGTCCATCACCGTCTCCTTGGTGTTTTACTTAGCCACAGCAATGCAGAATCCACACTTGCTTACTCTGTATATAGGTGAAATCGTATCATGAATGCAATGGCAGGCTATAGCATGGGGTCTGAAAAGGATATAATGTTGGTAGAATGTTTAGGATCCTGGCCTACAGTCTTGCTTCTGGAGAAGAGATTTCCTTTTGAGTTCAAATGCCCTGAATTGTATGTAGCCACGTTGTCACCTTTCAAAGGTAAAGGATCCTTAAACTGTAAGTGCATATACAGACATTCCTTGCCACGGAGGGAACGCCCATGAAAGTCAGAGAAGCTTTCTCCAACCTGACCAGATTTATAGGGTGAGAAGAGCTATGTGAATGTAGGCCAGAGGCCAAAGTTCCTCATTTGTTCCATCGCTGGCAAATGAGGGCCTCAACGAGATATGAATACTTCTGACTTTGGAAACTCTGCCCCTGAAACCTCGTCAGCCCAGGGTCTCTCCCTGCTCGGCTCTCTTCCCACATGGCCATGGCATCAGGCTGCTTCAGGCTCAGGTCAGCCTCCTGACGTCATTAGAAGGAACGCAGGCCCTGCCAGAGTGGCTCCAAGGTCTGTCTCTCCTACTTTCTAACTGTGTGGTCCCGGTTGGCTGGCGTTACTTTCCAGCGACTGCAAAATCAAGCAGCGGGGACTTCTGATGTCCAGCTCAGCTTGCTTGTCTAGAAAATTGGAATCTAATCCAGAGGGCGAGTCTCAGTTGGCATGGCGATTTATTAGTGCTCACGTTCATTCTGTGCTGCGAGGGAAGCGCTCTTCATCTTTCTAAAAAGAGGGTCCCATTGTCACGTTAGAGTACCATGGGCAGAGGCTGTGTTTTGCCTTGTCTCTATGGTGCTTGGGTAGACAAACCCTCCTCAAATGTCCCTTAGTGCAAAAGCTTTGTCTCTGTGCTGGGTGCCAGGGCTTCTTCTTTACTGAAGCCCCTGTAGGGCCTGTCTGTCCCCTGGTGTCCTCTAGATGGCAAACTCAGCCCAGTTTTGGAGTAGTCAGGGCCTCATGCTGGGCACGACCCTGTCATAGAGTCCTTTTGGAAATCCAGTTGCATCCAATGCACAGGCAATCCTCAGAAGGCTTCAAGGCTCTGCAGATGCTAGCTATGCAGGTTGTAGTTCTTCTCTGGCAGGGGTATGGTTGTTGCGGATCTATCAACCTCCCACCTTTTTAATAGATAGAGATATCTGGAACAGGCAAAAGGAATCTGCTAGCTTCAGGAGAGACAGGTTAGGTGAAAGACACTGACTACAGCCTCACACGGACTGTCTCATCTAAGACTCACCGCAATCTACAAAATAACTAGTGTTATTATTTGCCTATAGAAGTCACAGAGTAGTGTGTCTGACCAAAAGGTTATTTCTACACAGCTGGCTTGTCATGCTACACTCACGTAATTGTATCTTGTGTCTCAGCCAATTTTTATCTTTCCAGTGTTTTTTTCAAGCACAGAAAAGGACAAAAAAATCAAGGGAGAGAATTAGGAAAACAGGCTCATCATAATTAAGAAATTGTTTTGTGTGTGAGATAATACAGAGAAAACAGGCAGGCTGAGGAAGTGGGACTGCCCTACTCTGAGCAGAGAGGGCCAGAGCCTCAAGATTTTTTTTTTTTTAGCAGGGTGGGGTTATGTGTCAATGGAATTCTGTTTCAGCTTACACAGAGGGTTCATAAGACACCGTCCACTGCAGACTTTGGTAGATGCTTTCTGGCTTGGGAAACGCTTGTCTGCAATTTCTCCAGAAACAGATCCCTACTTCTTTCTCTCCTGCATAGTTGAGAGTTGACTGTTCCTTTCTAGAGAAAAGTAACTGGGGAAACTCTTCAATATTATATTTATGTCATTCAAGATAAATGCATGGGCTTATCGCCTTCCCAGCCATACTAAAACTTTAAGTATTCCAAATATATTTTACCTTAATTTTTCTTAAAATATTCCTGATACTTTTTTACACAGTTTAAATCCACTCTGACAATGTGTATCTTCAGTATATTAGTGTAAAATATATGGAGAAATATGTATCTTGTCTTCCTTGTGCTTCAGTTCATGTTTCCATCTACATTCTATATAATTCTTTCTTTTGTTTCATGGAGGCTGGGGATCCAGGCTCAGGTCCTCCTACATGTGCCACAAGTGTTTTTACTTACCGAGCCTTCTCTCCAACCCTCCTTTGAAATTTTATTGGTTTATCTTTTATGAAATTGCTTATTTTGTCCTACATTTTATTTTAAAAGTCATTCACAGATAAAGTCAATGCTTGGGTCATTTGAGTGGCAGGATTTGTAAATTGTTTCTTAAAATTCCCTCTTCACCTCCATCAGTTATAGATCCCATGTTTAGCCCCTCCCCTTGTAGTATAATCTCTACTTGTGTTAGGATACCACCCTGTAATTGGTTATGCTACTTAACAATGAAGATAAGATAGTTATGACTTATGGTAAAAGTCCCTTGCAGTAGACAGAATAGAGATTCTCTAGCTGACTTTGAAGAAGTAAGATACCAATTTGTGAGAGTGCCACGTGGAGGCCTTAGGGGTGGTTTCTAAGAGCTGAGCAGCCAGGTAGAAGACTAGGCTTTGGGGTCTACAACCATAAGCCAGAATGAATTTGGAAGAAGACCCAAACCTATATAAGAACCCCGTCTCATTGACTTCAGCCTTGTGAGACACTGAACAGAGAACCTAGTTAGGCTTCATGTGAACTTCTCATCTTCGGAAATTAGGGGATAACTATCAGTCCAAGCCTCCCATGTCCCAAAACTCATTCTATCAGAACATAAATACAGGCCATTATGCATCTACTTTAGTGGTTTTGATTGCGTTTATCTTGTTTCATGTTGTACTGGTAGTCTATCTGTTTATGTAAACAGCGGTAGAAGCTTGGAATGATATCCTTGTCCTCCGGCAAATGTTGACTTTGTCTTTAGGAAGCATCTAGGGTGGGGATGCCATCACAATCACACCAAGAAATGAATCCATCCAAGTTTCGGTTGCGATGTTTTTGACTAAATCTAAACATGAATTTGTGTCCATTTTTAGGTGTAGTCTTACTGGGATTCCACCTCTGAACCAGAGAGACTTCCCTTAAAGAAAGCCCAGACCTTCAGGATTTCAGTATCAGTGGAAACTCTGTTGTGCTCTTCAGATGATTATTGACTTAGATTTTTCTCTTGTCTGTGGGAAAAATTTTCAGCTCCTTCTGAATTCTCACTGATCGTGTCTGTGGTAAGATCCACGTGTCTACTCACAAACCGTTCAAAGCAGTAGAGGCCTTTGCAGTAAAGTCCTTCCTTAGAATTATTCCTGTGCCTGCCTATAGCCCAAAGCTAGTTCTGCACTTTTAAGTCCCATTTCACTAACACTTCATATTTTAGAGGAGAAGGAATATGAGGAATAAATATGAAGAGTTCATTGCAATTATTTGGTTTATGAATCTGTAGGTATTGGCTAGGCAAATGTAAATCATTAGAATTAGTTATCTGAGTTTATAGTAGACAGAAAAGATGGGAGCTTTTAGGTGTGGCATTCCCTGACAACAGTGGGATTTTTCTTCTCTCTGAAGGAAAACTGAGTACCAGGTTTATTTGGATCTAGCGAATTCTGTCTGTAAAAATTATCTTGGGTACTATTCCTTATGTTAAATTGACTGCTTGTAGACTTTAATAACATCTGTAAAATATTTTTATAATAACATCTGGATTAATATTTTATTGAAAAGAAGTACTACAGGCTACTCTAATTGATACATCCAAGGGATCCTCAATAAACTTGATCTGACTTTTGCTAATAATAGGAGTTTGTTATTTTGCTGGATGGAGTATCTTGAACTCTTGATTTCAGTTCTCCCATACATAAAGTCAGTTGCCTTCTCTTTGCTATTCTTATGACATTCCATATGCTGTGGTGTGTGTGTGTGCTCACGTGCATACACCCTCAAATCAGAGGAAACCCTTGAATATTGTTCCTCAGGCACTACAGACCTTTTCATTCACTTTTTTTTTTGAGTCAGTGTCTATTATTCCCTGGAATAGACTGTATAAGAAAGGCTAGCTAGTTAGGGAGCCCTGTCTGTTTCTACCTCCAAAGTACTTGGGTTACAAACACCACCAAGTCTGGTTTTTAAAAAGTGGATATCAAACATGGGTCTTTGTACTTGCAAGATGAACAATTTACAAAATGAGCCATTTCCCTAGCCTTTCATATAGAATGATGTTGTAGCAATTACTGTACTGTCTTACAAAAGTCAGGTTACTTATCCACATATGAATATCTGAGTTCTAAGATGTTGGTACTGGGGAGTGGAGAAATGGCTCAGTGGTTTAGAGCACTGACTTCTTATCCAGAGGACCTGGGTTCGATTCCCAGCACCCACATGGCAGCTCAGAATTGTGTGTAACTCCAAGACCCGGCAACCTCACACAGACACACATGTGAGTAAAAGAAATAAATATTAAAAACAAAGAGGTTAGAACTGGATATCATATGCAATGTCTGGTGATGCACAAATGATCCGTAAGTATACTGAGTGTCTATTGATCTGTGTCAAAGTAGAAGCTTGCTTTTTGTTTACTTTAAAGTTGTAATTGTGAAGAGTGAGCCGCCTAACTATCCAAACGTAATAGTGAGATTAGCTCCTCCACAGTGTTGAGATAGTACAGAGGAAAATTTTATAACTTTATCAAGGGTGCTCCTCCCGAAGCATGTGTAGACTAATGGCAAGCAGTGTAGACTTCTGCAGAAAACCATTTGCTGAGTATCTTTGCATGAATGGACAACAAGAGAGTTCCCTTTCCCTGAGGTTCTCATTAGGGAAGAATTATTGGAGTGAAGCTGGGCAGAACTGCTGATGGCAAGTGGAAGGAAGAGGCCAGGAGACTTCGAATCAATTTCTCCTTAGGAAAGGAAAGATCTAGGCAGATTGTTACTTCATTCTCAGTGTGACGTCAGAATCTCTTCCAGACTTTGTGCCATCAAAAGAGTGTTGTATGGGGGCAGAACAGCAAGAAAACTGACCTCCAGTCCCGCCTGGCATCCCTTTGGCTTATTTTGTGGCATCATCCTCTGTTGGAGAATAGTTAGCCAGGTGTAGTACCTGCTTGTAATTCCAACTCAGATAGGAAGAAGTAGCGGGAGTCACTGCAAGTTTGAGGGCAGTCCGGATGTTAGTCAAGCATACAGAGTGAGACCCTGCTTCTGAACTAAAAAATAAATGAGTAAATAAATACGAAATGGTCATGTTCTGAATAAGGAGCTTGGCTAGTGAAAGAGTACTGTGGAGGTGACCAGCATTCAATCACACAGTCTCATGATAGGGTCGCATACCAGGCAGGAGTGGAGGGTTGGAATTTGCTTCTCTGATGGCTTTCATGCAATTTTTGAAAAAAAAAAAGAAAGAAAATCTTTTGGACAATGATGTTTGCTGTAATTTAGTGGAAAACATTGTCAAAACAACTTGTTTCTAATTTGGTAAGTAGAGGGTCAGACATCTGTAATGGTGCCTGAATTTTGGCAGAGCTCTGCGTGTGCAAATGTGTGTCTATGCATGTTGTATGTTATGTGTATCTCTGTGTGCACATATGCACAAGCATGTGGAGGCGAAACGAGGATATCAGGAGTCTTTTTTTCATCTCTTCATTGTATTTTTGAGACAGGATCTTTCATTAAATACAAAGCTTACTATGTTGGCTGGGCTGACTGGCCCATGAGCTTTTGGGACCTACCTGTCACGGCCCCTCCAAACATTGGGGTTACATGGCCATGTATGACTTTTTATATAGGCACTGAGGATTTGAATTCAGGACCTCTTCAATGGACCATCTCCCCAGTCCTGGCAGGACTTTTTATGTCAGTTTCAGATGGAATAGATGAATAGAATGAATAACTGTGTTCCTCATCACAAAGAGAATACGGATTTTGGAGTCAGAAAGACTAGCATTGATGTGATCTCAACACTGAAACATGGGTGATGGGTAAGCTCTCAGGACTATTTCCTATTTTGGCCACATGCAAATGATTATATCTTTTTTTGGGGGAAAATGTGTGTGTGTGTGTGTGTGCATGCACACACGTGTGCATGTTTGTGCGTATACGTGTGTGGTAATCGAAATACTCTGCTTCTCACCTAGGCCCCCTTTCACTTTTTTTTTACTGTATCTCCTTGGGTACTGGAAGCTACTCAGATGCTATCAGTTTTCCAAATCTTGCTCTAGAGTGGAGCTGAGCAGAAAGTACAATAGGCGGCAAATTGCAGCATCTACTCTCTTCTTAGGACTGAGCATGAGAATATTGCCAGTCACAGGTCTTCTCCAAAGTACTGTTTCCTCTCTTGGGCAAAGACTGTCCTTTCTGGTCAAATGGGGACAGAAGTAGGGATTAAAATAGGACCAACATTAAAACAGAAACTAAGCAGAAGCTGAAGAGAAAGCACCCTCAAAAGGAAGTGGAAATACAGGAAGATCCTTCTACATGGCTCAGCAGCATTGCTTTGGGTACTAAGACAAAAGCGGTCTCATGCTTTAAGGTTTGGGTTATTTAGCAGGAGAAATTGCAATTGTGTTAATTGCAAGATGCAGGAATATTTTTTTTGAGTGGCATCCAGTTTAACTGCGTAGCTGGCTCTTCAGCACATGCCCTGTGGCCCGTGGGGTCTGCTTTACTCCTCATGGCATATAAGCTCCAGGACAAGGACAGCAGTCCATCCTCTTAACTGTTGTGTCTCAACCAACTGACTCATCCACTCGTCTGAAAACACTTTATGTTCCCATCCTTTGGCCGGACTGTTC
The DNA here is from genome assembly GCF_014885135.2 of Alexandromys fortis. Lineage (NCBI taxonomy): Eukaryota > Metazoa > Chordata > Mammalia > Rodentia > Cricetidae > Alexandromys > Alexandromys fortis. Next base: position 11,511,867 of record NW_026067930.1, read on the forward strand.
TACACACAGTGAAAGAGGCAAGAATTACCCGGCTTTAATACAATGCTTATTTTAATACAGGGGTGGTAGGTAATAAGATTATGTGTGTGTGTGTGTATATATATATATATTGCATGTGTTCCGATATATTTATTATAAATATGGTCTTTTTATTTTTAAATTATCTTTTAAACTTTTCTTGAGATTATAATGTGATTGAATCATTAATCCCTTTCCTTTCCTCCCTCCAAACCCTCCCATATACCCTTCCCAGCTCTTTCAAATTCATGGCCTCTTGTCATGAGTTGTTGCATATATACAGACCTATGTTGCGACATCCATATACATGTCTATATATTCCTAAATGCACAAATACAGTTCGTATAGTGTTACTTATACGTATATTTTCAAGGATGACCATTTGGTATTAGGTAACCAATTGGTGGACTCTTCCCTGAGGACATTTAGTAGACACTCTGTAGACTCTCAGTATTCTCTTCTCTTCTCTTCTCTTCTCTTCTCTTCTCTTCTCTTCTCTTCTCTTCTCTTCTCTTCATTTTTCACTTCACATTTTTAGTGCTGACAAACCATTATTGTTTACATTTATTGGGCACAGATAGGATACTTTGAACCATTTTTTTTTGCTTGGTGTATGTGTATATTTATGTGCACATGTATGTGCACAGTCCATGACTGCGGTTACCAGAGTCACATCTCCGTCTTCCTCTATCACATTCTACCTTATATTTTGAGACGGATCTTTCACTGATGTGGAGCATATTCTTCAGCTGGACTTGTTGGCCAGCAAGCTCTTGCTTCTGCCTCCCCAGTGCTGGGACTGCAGCTTGTGCCTTTATGCTTGGCTTCTCACATATTTTAATTTCTGCTTTTAGTTTTTTGGATTTGAGCTCATGTCCTCACTCTTGTACAATTACTTGATTAAGATTGTTATGTCAATATAGTTAACACTCATCATTTCACTTCATTTTCTTTTTATCTGCTTATCTATCTGTCTGTCTGTCTATCTATCTATCTATCTATCTATCTATCTATCTATCTATCTATCTATCTATCTATCTATCTATCTATCCTGGCTGGCCGGGAACACCCTTATATAATTCAGCCTGATTATCACACTCTCCTTGCCTCCTTCTCAAATTAAAAACATGTTTCATTTTTCTCATGTTTTTCCCTTTCCCCAAACTCCTTCCAGATCCCTATCACCCAACTGCATGATCTTTCTTTTTTAGGAAAACCTAACAAAATGAAGCAGGTGATAATCAAAACAGCAAGAAACCTAAAGACAAAAAAAAAATTAGAAAACAAAACAAAATGAAACAAAAAGTCCACAGACAGCAACAACTACACCAAAAAAAATCATGGAATTTATTTTGTGTTGGCTATCTCCAGCAATAACTACACAAACAAAAATCATGGAGTTTATTTTGTGTTGGCTATCTCGTCCTGAGCATAGAGCCTGTCCCGGAGTGTGGGTGATATACCCAGTGACATTGTATTGGAGAAAATGGATTTTTCCTTTGCCAGCTGGAATCAACCACAAATAACTTCTGGTTAAAGTAGGACCCCTTATTCTCTTCTCCCTCCCAGTGTTCAGACCCTATGGGTCATGAACCTGTGCAGGCTCTGCCTCTGCTGACACAACCTCTGTGTGTTTATATGTGCTTTAATCCTGCAGTGCCTGGAAGACACTATTTCCTTGGTGTTATTTAACACCTCTACCGCTTAAGGTATGCTTTGCTTCTTAAACTTTGAGGGAGAGGGATTTAACGAAGACATCTTCTTTTTGACTGAGTGCTTCAAAGTCTCTTACTTTCTGGTCATTGTCCAGCTGTGGACAGCTCTGTTAATTTTCATTTGCTATAAGAAGAAGCTACTCTGATGGAGGCTGAGCTAGGCACTTATTTTTGAGTACAGTAGTGTTATTAACATTTTATTTCTATAACAGAATAGTAGTATTATGTTTTTCCCTAGCCCCATGACCCATCTAGTCACAAGTTCCTGACCATTTTAACAGTGTCAGGAGTCTCAAGCAGCAGGCCTTACAGCCAATCAAAAAGTGGTTGGTAGCTGGGCGGTGGTAACATACTCCTTTCATTCCAGCACTTGGGAGGCAGAGGCAGGAGGATCTCTGTGAGTTCGAGGCCATCCTAGTCTACAAGAGATAGTTCCAGGACAGGCTCCAAAGCGACAGAGAAACCCTGTCTTGAAAAGCAAACAACAAAACAAGCGAACAAAAATGTGTTTGGTTGTTTCCATATCCATTATAGCACAATAATACCATTATCTTGAAGGTAAGTCTCTATTATAGGTCACAGGGTTTGTATCTGGGAGATGTTGATGGTTACTGTTCTGCAGTCAGCAGGGGCGAAGTTCCTAGTTGAGCACCAGCTCCAGGTCTTTGCTCCCTATCACATTTTAATGGTAAAGCATCTGTAATTTACTCTTAGATTTTTTTGAGATATATAATACAGTATTACTGACTAGAGTTCCCTGCTGTGTACCACAGTGTCAAACGTATTCTTCCTGTCTGTCTGGAAGTGTGCCTTTTGATAAAAACCTCCCATTCTTTCTCTTCCTTGTCCCTACTCTTTCAGTATAGTTCCACACTTTATGTTTAAGAGTTCAACATTTAGATTCCACATCTAAATGATATCATGCAGTATTTGTCCGTTTCTGGTTTACTGCAGATAGCATATTTGTTTTTCCATCAATAAAGATCTGTAGAGAACCCTTTGAGTTTTTTTTTCTCTCCCATTTGTCTGTTGCTCTTTTTGCTGCCTGTCGTTTGGATTTCTTGTAGCTGACAGTAACCCTGTGGTTCTGTCTTCCTTCCCTGCAGTGGCTACATTCCTAGCAACCAGAGACTTTAGAGACATTCTAATAACTTCCCTTAAGCCCCCATCTTTCTCATCTCCTTAGTTCTCTTAACCTGTCAAATATACAGACATTTTGTTCCAGACATTTTGAATAAAAACTTCTTTTAGTTATGCACACCTGAATTTTAGTTTGACCTTATCTGCCACATGTTAATGTCTGCCTTTAGATTTTAAACAAAAACCACAAGCTGACATTTATTGAAGACTTGCTACATTCTCAAAACTGTTACAGTACTTTTATGTACTTTAAATGTGTTATATCACCTGTAATTAACAATAACAATACAAGATAGATATAATTAAGTCCATTTTATAAATAAGTAACCCAAATCTCAAAAATTTTAAGTAATTTAGCCATGGCTGCTTGGTCAATGTGGAGTATCATGTATATTACATATGATATACATATCATGTATATATACACATATATAGGTGTGTGTGAATATTATTTTATCACCAAATCCAATATTGAGTCTAAAATATACCGAACCTTGCAAAAAAAAAAAAGAGTAGATTTTACTTGGCTACTCTAAATCCATCACTAATATACCATCCACTTACCTACTGATGTAATTATGCTTTTGTCTTTAAAAACACTATACCCTTACATTTGGGCATCAAGAGAGTTTCCAGAATTTTGCGCCTATTCTCACCTTTTTCCCTTTCTTAATATGACTTCTTTGTTTTCATTTTATGTGCATTGATGTTTTGCTTGCATGTATATCTATATTATGGTATTTAGTATGCCAGAACTGGAATAACTGACAGCTGGGAGCTGCCATGTGGGTGTTCAAAATTTAACCCAGGTCCTCTGGAAAAGCAGCCAGTGTACTTAACCTCTGAGCCGACTCTCCAGCCCCCTCTCTCACCTTTTAATTATCTTTTGAGAATCTTCTTTCAAAACTTTTCAATTGGTTTAATCAACATGGTTATCAATAGCTATCTTGTGTGGTTCATTTCACCAACATCTTAAATTTTTTAAAAACTCCATTTATCTGTGTTTATGTGTTGAGGGTTGGTACAAATATTACAGCACAGGTGTGGAGGTCAGAGGACAATATTGGTCTTTCCTTCTACCATGTGGATCCTGGGGCTAGAACTCAGGTTGTCAGGGTTGGTGGTAAGTGCCTTTACCTGCTGAGGAACCATAAGAATGGATGAACTGTGGGCAATATAGGGTCAGTTTTGTTTAAGAGTCCCTGGTAGGTAGACCATGCTCCATTGGATGGCTTTACACTCGTGAATATATGGTCAGCATAACTTGGACTTAAAGAGGAAATGGATTTATGAGGTGGGAAGGGGAAGGGAGATCTGGAAGGAGTTACAGGGAGTCTATAAGGGCAAATTTTATCAGAAGATATTATTTGTATCTATGTATGAAATGCTCAAAGAAGTAACACTATTTTATTATTACAAACCAAACTAAACCAAAATACTTGTCTCACCATATATGAATGAGGAGTCAGGGTATAGCTTATCTGGTTCAAGATTTTAACCCTTTTCTCTTTGTAAGCTACGTTTATCAGTCCTTTATTATAGTAACAAAAAGTTGACTAATACCATCACTGACTTTATTGGAATCACCTAATAAAGTCTAAGTCTCCAAATCATGCAGGAGATGAAGCCCCAATTGCGCCAAATGAAACTTCCTGCACTAGAACTGGGTTATATCCAATTGAGTTGTTGGTCAAAAGAGTCTTATGAAAATCCCCAAACAACCCAAGCTGTTGCCAAGACAGTAGTTTGGTTTCCACAAACCGACAATAATTCTCTATTGCTGAAGACAACAGCCACACAACTCATTGAACATGAAGAAGTCGAGCTGGTACCTGCACAGAACCCTCACCTCTATATCTAGTGTCTTTGGAACAAGAAGATATTCTGCAGGCTACGAAAAGAGAAGGGCAAATACCAACCCAGACACATACGCTTTACATTACAATGTTGCCCTGCCTGCAAGATAGGCTAGGGCAAATGTGGTACAAAGCTTATGGGAGCAACCCACAAATGTCTGTTTCTCACAAATACTTCTTTATCCTCAAAAAAATTAAGTAGCTCGTCTACTATCAGTTGATATTTTCTAACATAAATCTCAGACAGCAGCCAAGAACACAGAGATAGTCTTTCATTCTGGAATGTTCTCAGACTTTTCTCACATCCGTGATTTTGTTCTATCAACACCTCCTTTGTGAATTCTTCTGACAACTTTTCCTCCACCATTTGTGAAAGTCATATTTATATTTGAATTGTCTTCATACACAGAGTCTCTTTTGAATATTATTAAAGGCTTTCTAGTCCATCTGGGCTCTCCTGTTTTTATCACATGATGGTGCCCCATTCCCCCTTTTTTCCCTCACAGTCTTCTTCTGGCCAGAATTTTCTGATCATATTTCTACTCTCCGTAATTTGCCAGGCCATGTGGACATATTGATATGGTTAAGGTTGGGAGATTCATGACTATTAGAAGAAGCAGTTGCTTTTATGGTGCTTATTGAGAGGACTAAATGAGCCCAGATCACAGTGTGAACTCTACAGAAGGGTGGTCTTTTCATTAAAAATAAAAAGAGAAACTGTCTCGCACACTGAACTGACTCTTTAAATTTGTTCCGCATACAACTCTAACTTTCAAATTTCCCCAGAGTCTCAGCTGCTTACATTTACCTTGTTCAAATGTTAGTTTCCTTAAATTAGATTAACCCGAGTGACTCTAAGCATCTCTTGTTTTATTCTCAGTTCATTCCCTCTTGGATCCAGGACTCCCACTGTAAAAATGTATCAGTCAGGGGCAGCAGAGTTATGCTCTAGTAACAAAGGACTTCCAAACTGCAATGAGATAATAAAAATACTATGTTTGCTCACATTGCTTATTACGAGTAAACCTCACGTTTTCAGTACAGCATCTAGGCTGACAAATGCCTCTAGAATGTTAGAGAAAAACACGCAAAAATAGACACAGAAATGCTATGCATTCCTGTGGCAATATTGAATTGCTGTTGACAGGCAAAGACGTGTTATATTTGATCATCTTTCTTAGCTAGTATTTTTAGTCCACATTGTGAATGAATTTTGGTTCTTAAAACGATACACTCCATCTTTCATACTTTTACTATAATACCTTGCTCAAAAATTTAACATTTGTTTAGGAAGATTTTGCTGTAGAAAAATTTATTTTTCTGAGATATGTATATGAAATGATTCTGTAAAGTAAGGTCTACTCTACTGAGAGTGGGCATAAAAGTCCTCTTTGTTTTTTTTTTCCTTTCTTGCTCTCTTAATGCTGTGAAAAAGGCCTGCCCATTCAACATGCTTACATTTAGGTCAACCCAGTATCTAGAGTAAACAGTAGAGAGCCATTGCAGATGCGTTTTGAAGTCAGGTCTTGTTGCTGGTGTGAAATACAGAAATTGGGTTGAGACCTCTAAATAATGTTTTCAGGCTCTGTGGCCATCAAGAGAGAAAACATTCAGAAGTGAGATTAAGAAAGGAATTGTAGGGAGTTATTTCATTTTAGTATATGCTCAGAGGTAGGAGTGTTCCTCATGGCAGAATCTCAAAGCCTGAAATCTTTGACCGTTCATATGGTGTACAAACTTGAGGAGTAGGGAGAATCACTCGTAAGGTAGAAAATTGGTGAGGGAATTAAAGGAATAGGATTTTACTCTTCATCTGTGCATGAAATTTTTGGATTGTGTCATGGAATCCAGTACACGAGAATGGCCAATTCCCCATAGCTGCTGGCACTACGATGAATTTAGTAGTTGTCTCATCAAGTCGTGTTTGTTCCAGTCAGTTTTGAGTTGTGTTATATTCTCATTGCTTGGGGATAGGCTTCGAGAGTGCACAGTCTCATAACACTAACTCATCCTCTCTGCTTTGTGCTTGTGGTTGCGGATGTCAGCTCTCAGTTTTCTGCTCTTGTCACCTGCCTGACATTTGTCATCATGGCTTCTTGCAACAATGGCCCCTTACCCCTCTGGGATCATAAGCCCCAATAAACCTTCTTCCATAAGTTGTGTTTCATCAGAGCAGCCGAAAAGTAACTAATATAGCTATGTGGTCACCTCAGCCTCTCGTCTCCAGTCAATTTATCTCTTTCCCTTATCTTGTTCTTCTATTGGCCATAGGAAGATCTGAGGCCAGGTAGGACATAAGAGAAATTTTCCTGACACTATCCTGCCTAGTCTCTTAAACATCTGTAGTGCTTTTACGGTATCTTCAGCAGAAAAGATAGCTCAGGGATACAGAGTACTTTAATTTCTCCAGGTAGCACACGATGCATAAATATTTCATACAGACTAAGCAACTGCAAATCATGGCATCTTTCTGGAAAGCTGAGTTTCATAAATTAGTCAGTGTATGGCTTGGGTTAATATTTATTATATTAGCATTTACATTAAATTACATTAAAATATCAATTTAAGCACACATCTAGCAAATCCAATTCATAATCATGGGATATTTGCAATGCATTCGTTGAATAATCAGACATTTATAAATAATTTTAAACCATTCCTTAACATATACCCAGGCATACCAAGGATGCGCTCTGAGGAAAACAAATTATACTCTCTCAAGGTGATTTTGGCCTCTTGGTTTATATCAAGAATCTTAGATTCTTTAAGCACCTAAATACATATTGTTTTTTTAATGTTAATAACTTAACTCAAATATTAGTTAAAATGTGTGAAAGAAAATTATACATACGTGTAAGTCAGTTATTGCACACACACACTATATATATATATATCCACAAACATACGCACACGAATGGTACATATACAGCATTCATCATACATGTAGTAATATATGCATGTTATAGGCCCTTCTGTTTATACACTGAGCTTTGTTTTTGCAGTTCAGGACATTTTCATATTGAATCTTTGCAGCATCCCCCTCAGGGCAGATACTTATAATCTTTCTTTAGAGACAACGTTTCTGAAGTTAGGAACATTTAGGCAGTTTGGTGAGAGATAGCAATGATCGGCGGTGGAGTTTGCCTTTGAGCAGCTGGGCCCTTACTCTCACAGTTCCTCCTGTTAAGCATTGTGTGATAAAGCTTCCTGTCAAGCATCCATAGAATCAATTTCCCCAGATCTGTCAAACTTTTCCAGGCAGAATTCTTAGCATCTACTGCTGCCGTTTTACAAAGGAAAAGTATGAAGTCTAGAGTGTTCAACGTAATCCATTCAGAGCAATTAAAAAGGCCACATAAGCCTTGTAAACTTATGCAGGAGAGGCTATGTCTTTTTCATTTTGCATCATCTAATCCTAAAATAGCAATACAACTAATAGAGGCATTTACTGTATGAATAAGTGAGTGCTTGAGGAAACAATTAATTAATCTACTTCCTATTTCTATTTCTTGAGTAATTCCCTTTTATCATCAGGATAACTTTTTAAATTTTTTGAAGTTAAAATGTAATTATATCATGTTATCCTTTTATTTTTCTCCACTTAGCCCTTTTCATGTACTCCAACTTGCTCTTTTTCAAATCCATGTCCTTTGTTTCTCTAATTTTTGTTTTACACATATATATTTCTAAATATATAAATACAACCTGTTCCTTCTATATAATTAACACATCCTGTTTTATTTTCTAACTGATTATCCATACTGATGGAATAACATGCTATGTTCTAACAGTGATCTACAAATTCTCAGAACCCAAAGTATTTGCCTATTTTTATCTTTGTCATTATTAATGGCAATCTTCAGATTTCCTTTCTTCTGATGTTGGGTTGATTAAGTTATTGGATCTTGGGAATGTCCACAGACTTGAAGGGTTCAACCTGAAGGTCAGAAAAGCAAAACAGCCAGCCATTGGCTCTTTACCTCTATCTCAGTCTGAAATGGCAGTCCTGCCTCCAGGAATCCTCAGAATGAGACTAACTGAGAGCTATCTCCTCCCATCTTATATTCCTCTCTAGACCTGAGATTAATGGTGTGTGTCTGTAAGGCTGACCAGGGTGACTGTTTTACTCTCTGATCTTCAGGCAAGCTTTGTTTACTAGAATACAAATGAAATAATTATATGGGAAGCGCTGGCTCGCCACCCAACTAATTGGTGCAACAAAGTGGTCTGAAACATTTGGGACTGATGTCTGCCACCCACTTTGGGTTCTGGATGCTTACATACCCATTTGGGATGGGTGGAAGTGTAGCTGAGATCATGCCTATGGCTCAGCACTTCCCGCCTGGGCAGGCAGCCGAATCAGATCTGCTAGGCATACACAGGCAGGAGAGTGTGGCAGATTCCTGCCACCAGATACAGAGATATTTCCAGGCCATGCAGTGTGCATGCAGATTTAGCTTTTACTCAGATAAAAAGGGTTTATATGCTGCACCCTGCTTCCCAGAGTTGAGGTGGTAAGGACGGCTCCCATTGGGCAGTCTCATAGGCAGTAAACATAATTCCTTCATGTTGGTCTGCCCACTTAGTAAAAAAAAAAAAAAAGACACTTCTGGTCAGAAAATAATTACAGATACACAATAAAGACAGATTCAGATAAAAAAATCGGATTTGATTCAGAAAAGAATTTCAAGATTAGCCAGAATAAAACAGAATCAGAGTTTTATTAAAAATGGAAACAAAGGCATTTGCACAAAAATTAAAAGAACACTTGAAAGGATGGGTGTGGGCTTCTCAAAGAAGACTCACGGTTTAATAAAGGACAATATTTTCATGGGTTTCAACTAAGGGAACTAAAAGAAGGGGAGTCTCTCAAGGAAAAATTAAGATATACCCAAGTGTGGACGCAGACTTCTCAAGGAAGAGTCATAATTAGGTGTCTTTACCACCGACATATGTACTATTTTGGTGGCTCTCAAGTTATATCTTAAGGACTTGCTCATAAGCTTGTTCTTTCCCTTTTCTCTCTTTTGGGAAAGTAAGGAAACAGGTCAACTCCGGGGATGACTTTGCCAGGATTATAATCTGCTAAGGCAAAACCTGCAGCCACTAGAGTTGTGAAAGAAGTTTCTGGTGAGATTATTAGAAAGTGACGTCATCAGGGAAGGGAGAAACACCTGGAGTGGTTGTCAGTGTGTGTCTGGGATCCTTTTTCCCACTGAAGCTTCAGAGCAAGAAGGCCCTTTCCATCCTCACAGCTCCATAATTTTCCCGTCTTTTTATTCTGCCTTAGCATGAGTTTTAAGTAATAAAACCTACATTGGCACACAGACCATCAGGTCCCTTTATAGTTGATGACATTAGAATGATAGGATAAGTGAGAAACGGAAGTAAAGAGTTGTGGAAGGGACAGCCCCCTGGAGGAAATAGTGCTTGAAGCATTTGCCTGTCTCTACATGCCTTTTTAAACCTCAGCAGACCCCAGCACTGCCATTTACCTATAGAATTTCCCCCCTTTTCAGGTCACAAATTGATTCTTTATCATGTTTCTGGGGTTTCTTTTTATGAAAGGAAATTGGAGCTACTCATGCACATGTGAGAGGCTTGCAGAAAGCAGCTCAAAGGCTAACAGGCAACCCATGGGGCTCGACTTCAATCAGCTGCAGCGACCAGTGTATCAGTCTGACAGCACACAGGGCCACAGAACAAGTTGCAATTACACCTGCTGACTCCTGGTAGTGAATGCTGAGACTAAGTGCTAACTAAGCGAGAGAGAGGGAGGGAGCTCGTGCTCTCATGGCCACCATCCGCAGAGGAGTCTGGAAAGCTATCTATCCTGGACATTTTGTTGAGGACTTACACACTGTTAGTTCTTATCCAGATGGAACCCAATTTTAACTTCTATTTCATTGCTTTTAGGCTACTTATTCAACCTTTTAGATTACACACACACACACACACACACACACACACACACACACACACACACACACAATGTCTTGTGATAGCTGTTGCTTAATTTCTTCTTTTGTCTTGATATATATTTATCAAGGTGGCACATAGCTATGCATTTAGTAGATTTGTACTCAGGCAGTGTTTGTTGACCAGGTGAAAGATCCTTGGGATCCTATAGACTGAATTTGGTTTTGAATTGTATGCATTGTGTTCTAGTTTCTGTGTATGTACTGTAAAAATCAAGACCCATTAGACTTGGCTCCTTTTTTTCATGTGCTTACAGTGGAGACAGGGGCATGTATAGGTATATCGGGAGAGAGGTATACAAACAGATCTCCAGACCTGTGGGTAAACTCATGGGGGTTTATGGGTATTTTCACAAACTTCCTTTGTCGGCTCAAGGGACTTAAGTAAGAGCAGCCACAATAGCCTCAGTGGTCCCTCAGTGACTGTGCTCTGTAAAGGAATTCCTAGATTAGTGCCTACTCAGGAATAGATACTAAAATACTGTCAAGGACAGGGGAGATGTTTTTCCTGGGTCATTTCATTCTTAGCCAAGAAGACTGCTTCAGCAATTCGATGTCCTTAAACTCCCCGGCAAGCACTGGTATGCTTCACTTTAAGTCCTTAGCATGAACAAGTACTACTTTTTATGATTCTACGTAAGATGTGCAGGATGCTCCATGGTGCTGGAACTGTCAGCTATTTTAATGTCTCTGTGAATATCTCTTGCTTGCTTACTGAGGCTTTATGCTGAACACCAGCGAACAGAGGCAGAAAATGAATGTCTGCCCTCAAGAGTCAACAGACACACAGTAGACATGTAACTTGGTGTGTAATGAACTTGGGAATTGCCCTATACATAAAAGAGTTTATGAGAAAAGGTAAAATCACAGCTCATTTCCAGTGGCTGAAGCATGGAAATATCTTTTCAATGTAATGGATGATAATTAACAGTACCATTCTGTTAGTGTAAACTCATACCATCTTAAAAATAGAATAATTTAAAACTAATTTGGAAAATGCCCAGTTGGACTGGTTGACAAAAGAATATAAAATTATATGATGAATATTACAGCAAGTCAAGAAACAGAACTACCAAAGCAATAACAAATACATATGGCAGGTTGCTATGGTTTCACAGGGAAGGTAATTGAGTGTGTGGTTGCTTTTACTGTCTTCTTCTTTTGAGTGTTTTCAAAATTACACAGAGTCTCTGTTATACAGTTTTTAGAGGGGGGACTATAATGCCAGCCAACTTTTGTTTCAGACTCTCTGCTTCGCATTCATTAGCAAAGCATCCCAAAGTGTGAGATTATGTTTCAAATGGGTAGAATGAATGATGGGAATTTACTGGTCCATGATGAACAAAAACAAGGTAGCTCGTGAAATTCAGTAGAGGTGAAATCGGGGACACAGAATTTGTAGATGTCATTGTGACTCCCAAGAGCAACCACTAAACTTGCTGTACAAGGAAACCTAATTCTACCAAGGAAGAAAAACAAAATGATAAAATCTAATTGTACCAAGTAAATTGTGACTTCTCTCTCTGTTTGCACCCTCTCTGTCTTTTCAATGCAAATGAAGAGAGAAAGCAATATTCAAAGATTTCATATGCTGACAGATACTAGATCTTATTTTTATTTAACTTAAGATTAAGCATCGCCTAACTGATCTTTCCTTTTTTCTTATCATAAGGATCACTGCAATACCTTTGAATATTTGAAAATAAAGCTAATCATATTTTCTACATCCAACTCATCCTTGATTCTTGCTGTTTGGCATTGTTATTATTACTCTAAGAGCCAATGAAAGTGACATTATTTTCTGGCTTATTTTCTAGTTCTATACCCCCCTTTTCCAAATGGCATGATTTAATTGTTTAAGGCCAACAACACTCCATTATGGAGATATACCACATGCCGTATGCCTACATGCAATTCATTTGATAGTGGCCATATAGGCTGAGTCTATAATTTAGCTATTATTCTACCTAGGTTTATTGACTAGACTTCTATATTCTACTTAAATTCATGAGAATTAATTAAGTGACCAGATAAACAATACCTGGATGGGGTCAATATTCAGCTTTTTGGATTGTTAGTAGTGATTTGTCCATTTATACACTCATTTGTTCTAATATAAACTGTTTGCTGATTGCCTATCAGGCTTAAGGTTAATAGAGAGGAGACACTTTCCATTCCTAATAATTCTCCCCACATGCACATTCCTTCATTAACATGACATTTCTAGGTTTCTTCCACCCCCATTCACCTTCCCTGTGAAGGGCCAATGGATTAGTCTGGTTGGTTACTTTAAATGCTGTAGTAAAATCTGAATGAAATTTTTGAGTGTTGATGAAAAATAAAGGATGTGATATGGCCTGGAAGTCCCCAGAGGAGAATCACACAGCATTTGCCAATAACTTTTCTTTTCTTTTTTTTTTTTTAAATAAAACATTTTTATTGATTCTTTGGGAACTTTACATCAGGTATCCTAATCACACACACTTCCCAGTCCTTCCTTCCTCACCCCTAAGATTCCTCCTGCTGTGGGATAATCCTTCTCTATGCTGTGAATATGTGTTGCTCTTATTGGTTAATAAAGAAGCTGCTTTGGCCTATTGAAAGGCAGAAAAATCAGACAGGAAAGCCAAATGGAGATACAGGAAGAAAAAAGGGTGGAGTCAGAGTGATGTCAGCCAGTCACCAGGGAAGCAAGATATGCTAAAGAACCTGTAAAGCCATGAAGCCAGGTGGCAAAATGTAGATTAATAGAAATGGCTTAATTGAAGTTGAAAGAGTTAGTTAATAAGCCTGAGCTATAGGCCAAAGAACTTGTAATTAATATAAACTTCGTGACATCCGCTTCTCTGTATTTGCTGCTAACTGGTCCATGAGAATTTGCACGATTCTCCTATCACCTTCTATACTGATGTAGAAGACAATAGATCCAGTCAACCACATCAAGCTTTTTTTGTGTCACCTCTGGGAATTGAGCTTGAGGTGTGTGACTACCACCTTTATTTGTGGAGTCATCTGTCTGGTTCTGAAAATTTCTTCATGATGAAGAAAATTTTAACTATCTTGTACCTGAAAGGCACTGCTCTTGCAAACTTTCTGCTCCAGAGTTAGACATACTGCACCAAATGTTTTGGTGCCCAGACCTTCAGCTCCTCTTTGATGCTTTCAGCTGCTGGATAACTGCCAGATAGTCGTGGGAATTTAAGTTCCTGACTCAGGCTCTGCTTTAGTTCCTTTGTTGATATTATGATATAAGAGAGCACACACAGAAAAAAAAAACCATGATCAGGGCAACTTATAGAAGGAAAAGTTGATTTGTGCTTATGGTTATAGAGGGTGAAGTCCACATTGGCAGAGGCATCATGGTAGCAGGTAAGTTGACATGGTGGCTGCAGGAGGAAGCTAAGAACTCACATCTCCAAATAGAAGCAGGAAGCAGAGAGAAAGCAGTCTTGAGGTGGTACATACTTTTACTCTCAAAACATGCACCCAGTGAAAGGCTTCCCTTAGCAAGGCCATACTTCCTAGAGCTCCCCAAACAGTGTCACTAATTGAGGACCAAGTATTCATATATCTGAGACTCAAAAAGAGGAAGACATGAAGACAATCGTCTGATAACCGACTTGCTCCAGTATGTGACCATAGAGAGGAAAATCATCTCTATATTTTGTAGCACTCATGATGGCATGGAATGCAGAGGGCTTGGATTTCTAGGATTAAAGGTTTTGCTTTATTTTGTGGGGAATATTGTCTTATAGTTAGCCCTTTATTTTCTGGTCTAGTAAGACAAGTTTTCTGGGCTTGCCTAGTCAACAAGGATCCCTGGTCTCAGTGAATTTAAATGAATCATGTTGTGTCAGTTTGTTGATAATAGTAAGTTTTGAATATTTGTGTAGGTCAGTTTTAACTTTCTGGTCTTTGCTTTCCAGAGGTAAAAGAGATATCTTAGTTTTAGCCAAAAATGTAGAGACACTTTCCCCCTGCCTCCAAGGTAGAGAACACCCATATTCCATAAATAATACTTAGGAGATGCTGCCAAACATAGTGGTGTAATCAAAAATGATTTTCCAGCGTTCTCCCCTGTTAATGGTTATATTTATTTTATAAGGTCTTTGACATTTATACACATGGGAAACATTTTCTAATTCAGTACCATTGTGAATCAGGATGTTTTACCCATAACCAAATATAGACACGTGCAGAGGGTCAAACCAGGGCAAAGTGCACCATTATCCCTGGTATTCACTGCCACAGGAAGTCATTTATTTATGATAAATATTTCAGGATGGAAAGATTAAGATACCAGTTGTTATATGATAAAACTTTTTATGGAGAGGCTAAACACACCTACCTATTCACCCCCTATAGGGAACCCATGACATATCAAAGCACAGATGCCACCAATGTCCAACATGGTGAACCAATGAGTTTTATTGGGGTTATTTACAGGAATATATGAGGGGTTATTAGAAGAGCAGGAATGATTCAAAGACAACTGCATCATTAAGGCCCACTCCAGCATGGGTGACAGCTCACAAAATCTGGGAAATTTTGGGCACACTGCATAGCCTGCAGGCAGAGGTTGGAGAGCCTCCTTTCCAGGTGCTTTGGGTTTTCTAAACCTCTTACAGGCAGCTCAACTGGTTTCTGCTTCTTCCAGGTAACAGATCTGGTCTTAGAGCCTTCTTCACAGATTTTGCCCTCTGAGAGTCTTCTTTATAGTTTATCTCTACTAGTCTGAGAGACACTCTCAGCTTTATGAGTTACTCTAATACGGAGGGCCCCACTGAACGTATTCAGTTTCAGGGACTTCCTGAAGCTATTTTGAGTTGTTTGTCTTTTTGCTTAAGGAGCTTCCTTGCAGGCTAAAATGCTCCAATCTTAGAGGAAGATGATATACAATACCACTATCATGAAAGACTATATTTTAAAATCCATTAGATGAATGTCCTTCATCTCATGACCAGCTGTTCTTTTTGGAGAGATATTTTAAGTCAATAATTTCTACCAGGCCTTGGAAGCTTTGATTCCAATGGGAGGTCCTGTAGATATAAACACAGCGCCCAGGTTAAAGAGAGTATTAAGTGAAAGTTTTTTTCTACATTTCTTAAAAGTTCTTCACTCTAATTTCACCTTCTCCACTGTCTCCATTGCTCATTCTTTCTTTAAAAATTGATTTTATTGAGCTATACATTTTTCTCTGCTCCCCTCTCTGCATCTCCCCTCCCCTCAACCCTCTCTCCCATGGTCTCCATACTCCCAATTTACTCAGGAGAACTTTTGTTTTACTACTTCCCATGTAAATTAGAAGAAACATTGTCAAACTCTTTTTATGAGGCTACAATTGCCCTGATACCCAAACCATTGCTAATTGCTCATAGCCATTTTTTTCTTCTTAAATTTGGAACTCTGAATCTCATTCCCCATCCTTTACTTTTAGGTCTTCTCTTCTTCCCCTTCCCCTTTATATATCATGAAGGTCCAAGACCTTGGACTCTACCACTTCCTTCCAAAGTTTCAACTGGTTTTAACCTCCTTACCAACTTGCTCAACCCTTGTCATGATATTTTGGATTAATATTCCATTTCTACATCCATAAATAGCCTCTCCTGCTTCTTCATCTTTATCACAAACCTCAATTCTGTACCAGTGTAACCTCATAGTGTCTCACTTTGACATCAAATAGCTGTATTTAGATTGTGATGCTTATTGGATGTATCATTACCTAACTTGTATCTCTCTCACAGAAACCATAAGTCCTTCTACAGAGCCTTCTTCTTCATCTTCTAAGGCTCATTCTTTTCTGATTTTCATACCATTTTACCAGTCATTTCTCCTGACGTCTTTCCCTGTTTTAATGTCTGGAAGATCCTTCATGTTTACATATTTTGAGTTTCCAGGAACTCATTTGTAGCCTCTACAAATGTTTCAGAAAGGCGGCAGTAATCATATATTTTTATAAAGCTGATACTCTCATGTGCTGACATCATTAGGATCAAGTTCTCTGGACAGATCTTCCTGCTAAATATCCAAGTTATGCATTAATTTCAGACTTAATAGCTAGCTACCTTCATGAGATATTTTTCCAGGCATAAAACCCAGCTTTTACATATAAGAATCTTCAACTCCTTTCCCTCTTCCAACATTCTAACAGCTGGAATTCTCTTGAAGATGGCATCAAAGAGATATGTTCATCATTGACCAATTAGACTAGTTTGTGTGAGTCCTTTCAGATGTCTAAGCCATTTTATCCCCTAGATTATAACAGTCTGAAGCCATTAGACTTAAGGTCTTTGTGATTTAGATCAAAAATCTATCATATCAATTTCTCATCTCAATTTCCAGGCCTTTTCCTTGGCTTAAATCCTCATTTTTTACTCAGCTGAGTTTATTGAAAACTCAGCTGTCCACTGTCTCTTTTGACTTTTGATTGATCCTCCATAAGTTGGCTGTCTGCATGAGCCTCCTCCAATCTGTTTCATCATTCCCCTGCTTCAGATTTAACCACACCTTTCTAAATATCTTTAAGTAAAAAGGTGCTCATTTTAGCATCTATAATTCTTGTGATAGGTTGAATAATGATACCCCCATAGATATCTGCATTTTAATTCTTAGAACTTGTTAATAACTACCGTCTATGATAAAGGGGGCTTTGCAGACATGATTAAATTGGAATCTTGAGATAAAGAGATTATCCCAAGTGACACAGATGGTCCCTGACTGTCGTTATCATAAGAAGGTAGCAGGGAATCTTACTGAAGGTGAGAATGCTCTCTGGTAACAGCAGTGGAAGAATGTAATCAGCCTGAGAAGTTAGAGTTACAGGAGTCTCAATCTTGCAGCTTCTGGAAGGAACCTGCTTGGATTTTTGGCCTCTGAAGATTTGTGGTGGGTGTAAGACCTCAGAAATGTAAGATATATAAATATGGGGGCCTTTTTAAACCTTCTAAGTTTCTGGTAATTTTTTTTTTTTGCTCCAGCATTGGAAATGAGAACTCTACCCTTTTTGTTTTTAGACTTTTGTTTCTTTGCTCCATAAATCCATCATCCAAGCCATGCTGAATTTTTTTCTGTGAAGTACATGTATATTCTTTTAAGACTTTCTTTTGTATACATGATTAATTCTCTTGATAGCTTTGTCTGTCAATCCACATAAGCTTCACCCATTCTCACCTTAACCTCAGTCTGACTTAGATCTCCAGAACATGTGATTTCAGCAAGGCATCTGCCTCCGTTATAGTGTAGTGACATTTCCTCTGTCTCTTTTTAGCTATGAGAACTTTGTAAGAAGGTGACATGTTCTTCCCAGCTCTGGAATCTCAGTAGCTAGTGCAGTGCTTGGCTAATATCTGAGCCATAGTTAATGCTCACTGGGAAAAATATTTTTTTTTTATGTTTTACAATTGAGATGGGTTTATTCTGATGTTGTTTTGTATATCTAGGAAAATATTTTTTTTATCCAAGTAGAGAAATTGGTGGAAAAATAAGTTGCGTTTAGCATTAAACACTTACTTACTTGTTTCTCATCTTTGAAAACAGTTGTGCTTTTGGGAGAAACAGTTAAAATAGAGGGAGTCCATTGTCTCGCTCTACTCGGGGACTGTTTGTGTATTATTGGGTAATAGGTACAGTTATTGAGGGGGCATTGAGCTCAAACACAGGAGAAGCAAGTTCTAGTTGTGAACTTGTCCTGGACCAACTGAATAACTCACTTGTATAAAAATGGTCTCTTTGTTCTTTTGTAGCATATTATTTTAATCTCTAGGTAGGGTATAATTTCATCAAGATTTAAGATTGAATTTGTATTTATTCCATTTATTCAGCCAGCCTAGTCATCTGGATAAGATTAAATATTTACATATTTTCCCTAATGTCTTTAATAAGAATAGTACAGTTGCCCTCTGTTTGTCCAATACTCTACTAGCTTCTTCCATTCCAGGAAAGCATCATGTTACACCTTTGTAATGATTTTTCAGAAGTTCTTTTCCTTTGAGCCCTTGGGAAATATGGGCGAAAACCTTTATTCCTGGCTTCTCTTCTCGCACAGCTCTCTGGCCCCCATAGAGTTCCTTCCTTTCCACAGGGATGTGGATAACCAAGGGGGAAATCATCTCTCTGAAGCTTTGGGTTCATGTTAATGTTTCTACATTAGTTTTTTGTATGCTGAGAGCACTGTGGCTTACTAGGAGTATTTTCTTTTAAGTTCCTGCAGTTCTGTTGTGACAGATAGCTGTCAAAATCCTGCCCAGACTCTTGGCTCTTGGCTCACATGTCCTTGTATACAGTCCTCTTTTCTTGAACGTAGGGTCAACCTAGTGAGCTGTTTCTACTGAACAAAGGAGAAGAGATATCGTTTCCAAGGTGTTATAAAAGGGGGTTAGCTGAGACCTTCTTCCCCGCTGTCTTGCTCACAGGCTCCAGGTCTGATGCTGAGAGCTGCCCTATACAGAGGCATATGTGAAAAGGGTACAGTACCAATGAAGATGTGATATCTGCTAACAGGACACAGAGGAGACTTGGAAGTGGACGTTTGTCTAGTCACACGCCAAGGTGATTGCCGCCTGGGTGTAACTTTGGACTCAAAAGCTGTGAGATAGTAACTTTGCTTTAAGCTATTGGGATTTCTAATGAATTTATCTTATATATCACATGTGTGTGTATGCACGTGTGTACGTGTGTGTGATATAACTACTGTGCTTTTGATTTTATTCTCCAAATAAAGAAGCTTATCATACCTTTTACTCTGTACTTCATTTTTTTTTCCCTCTGAGAGTCTATGTTTGTGTTCATTAATAAACATCAAGAACCCTCAGGGGAAGATGAGAGGCTCAGAATGTAGACACTGCCCTCCATCAACAAGATCTTGATTCTTCTTTTAGAAAATAAATTGGCTGTTTATTAAATTACCTAGGAAACTAAGGATTGCTGAACCTACCTGTAGAAGTTCTTATTTGATTGGTGTGGGGTGTACCTTGGGTTTTTAAAATTTTAAAAGTCTCTAGATTATTCTCATATGTAGCAAACATTAAGAAGCATTCTTCTAGACCAGAGGCTCTCAGTGTATGTTTCCCCAGCCAGTGACATTAAGGACTAACATGGAAACTTGTAATTAATGCGCAATTACATGTCTCTCTAGATCCAGAATAAACCGTCTGAGTTGGGGCCCCCAGATATGTGTTTAGCAAGGTTTCTGATTGAATATAATGATGTCCAAAGTTTGGGGATCACTTTAAGGACCACTAAATGAGTCAGCCCTTCCACATAGCAATCTCTCCCACATAAAAGTCATTCACTTAAATTAGATGACCTATCTGGTTTCTGTATGTATATTCCCATTGTCCTGAACTTGAACATTCAAATCTCCTGAAAATTCAGATTGTTTTTTATGTAGCAGTTAATGTTAATCTATTAACTGGTAAATCAACCTGGTTAATGAAGCAAGCTAGATTCTCTACGAAACCTAGGTATGTGGAAATAATAGCTTTCCTTATTTAGCATGTACTTCTTGTTGAGCACTCAGCAGTGATCCACAAACACTGTGTGTGTTGACTTAGTTTGTAGACCCTGGCACTGCAATTCAGATGGCTATAATATAGATGAGTAAGCAGAGGCAGAGAAGGACCACAACCCTCCCCAGAGTCAGGGCCACACAATGGATTGAAAACTACATTTTTCTGATCCTTAATATAAAATCCAAATTTATATCTCCTATGTCCAACACCATGATGAAGGCACAGAGATTATTGGAAGATCTGGGCTCACTTGGTGTCCTCGTCCCTCTTTGCCGTCACTGCCTTTCTTCCTCCTTTACCATTTCACATTAGGGATAGTAAAACTTATTTTTTTTTTGTAAAAGTTTATAAATAAGTTTATATTTACTGATTTCCCTGTTTCCAGACACATCATCTCCCACTCTTTGTTCAACAACAGTGAGTGCCAGATAATTCTGCAACAAAGTCTGAAGAAATGAATATCAAAGCAAGAAGATTACCAACTTGCCCCTTTTCATAATAAGAGGCAGAACCCCTCAAGACTAGCAGTGCTTAGAAGGCAATATCAAGGAGAATTTCTTGAAAAGGCTCATGCAAGGCTTTGTTTTTTGAGGACAATCCAAACAAAAGGTTCCAGAGAGCAAGAAGCAGGGACACATATGGCTTTTCTAGTTGTCCTTACTTCCTAGAAACCTGAACACCTCACAGCTCACCCTTTCCGAAGCAACCACTCCACGCAGACAATCTTCACTACTTTCTGTTTCATGCACCAACATGTCCACTGACAGGATTACCCCATATGCAGTGAGTGCTCAAGATATTGCTTAGGGACTAGGGAGATTGATTTGTGCTGGCCTCACAAAGCTTGGGGGACCTGAGTTCAAATTTGAAAAACCAACACAAATGGTGAGTGAATATGGCAGCTCACCTATAATTCCAACACTCCGAAGGCTGAGATAGGGGATCCCCCAAACAAGCTGGGTATCAAGAATAGGCTCTGACCCCAAGCTCTTTGATTAGCATATATAGTGATGGAGCAAGACTCCCAATGGCAGCTGGGACTTCCCCTTAAACAACTACAGACACACAGAGAACAGAGACAGACAAGGATACAAACACAGATACACACACACACACACACACACACACACACACACACTAGGTGCACCTATATATGCATATGTGCCTTCATACATGCAGACACTTATACTTGTATACACATGCAAAAAGATGCTAGTCATTTATGTTTTACAGTACTAATATCATATATGATTGTAATTATTGTTTTAGAATAACTTGCAAACTCTCCAAATCCTGGAAAATTAAAAACATCATAATAGCGTAGGTAATAAATATGGGAGGAAGGAGGTTGTGAGTTGAGAAAAATGTAATTATGCTAATCTTCTGTTATACAAAAGATTGCAAAATGTTCAAAAAGGGTTTCTTTCAGTGTATTTTGTAATCCTTCTTTTTTTTTTTTTTTAAACTTTAGACAAATCTCTCATGGATTAACAAATCCTGCAGGTAAGAAGCATCTAGTTTCAATTGTTTATTTCCATTCTCCTTAGTTTATTGTATTATATTTACATAAATTTAAATGCAATGCTTTTTCTACCCAAATGATTCCTATGATATTTTAATTACTTTCCATCATTATATCTACATCTGTAAGCCAGATAGTCCTCTTACTGCTTGCTTACTTAACATTTTTTAATTTAAAAAACTTAAACTTTTATCTGAGAATTTCAGACATGGGTACTGTTTTAAATTATTGCCATTCCTCTCTCTATTCCAACTCTTTCTGTCCCCACCTCAAATTTATAGCCTCTTCTTTTACACATACAGACACACACACACACACAGACACACACACGCACAAAGACATACATACGTATAAACACACACATACCATCACAACCTGCTGAGTCTATTTAGTGTCGGTCATATGTATGCATGTGCGTGTATGCATGTGTATGTGTGTGTGTATGTATGTATGTACTTACAACTCACAATTTAGGATTGAATAACCTGTCAGAGGGCTCATTCACAGAAAGAAGATTGAGCCTCCCTCTGCAGCTGTTGTCTATAACTCTTCATCTAGGGGTAGTACCTTGTGAAATTTACTCCATTATGTTGGCACATCAGCGGGTGCTGTCATTGTTTAGGTCTTTAGGTGATCATATTGTTGAGGTCTCATGAGTGCAGGCTCCCCCACTGTGTGTTAAAGTACAGCCTCACAACTGGCTCTTACTCTCTGTCTTCTTCCCGACTGCTCCCTGAGCCGTAGGTTTGAGCGTTGTTTTGCAGATGTATCCGCTGGGGCTGGGCACCCCACCATTGTTCCCAGCATTTGTTCAGTTGCAACGTTCTGTGATGGCCTCTTTGATGACAGTGAGAACGACAGTTATCAGTGGGTGTAAGGGGGAGAGTTTGGAACACAGTTATGGATTTATACTGATTTGGAAAAGCAGTAACAGTAGTTAGGTCCTCTAGGGTTCTGTTTCATTGGTTACCTAGAACCACCATGTTAGGGGCAAAGGATGTAGTTCTGGGACAGAGCACTTTTCATTCATGTTCAAGGCCTGGGACCAACCTCTATCATTGCAAAAAACAAAGGCTCAAATAAGCAAACCAAACATGTCTTATTTTTGGATGATGTGAGGTTGGATGATTTAAAACAAAGCAAACTGAAAAACTTCATGCTCAAATTCAAGGCAAACAAAATTCCACCGTTGAAATGGGGAGATGGACATGAAGCTACCTCCAGCTAAGGAGTAATGTTATGTTTCACCTTTACCCCTGTGTGGTAAACTTTTATCATACTGTGACATACAACTCTACATTCGTAACAGTAGTTTTAAATCAACAACAAAAAAAGTGAACAATGGTGATTTTTTTTGTTTGTAGATGAGTTTGCAGAGCATTTTCCACAAATATTTCCTCTGTCAGCTTTGAGAAGTGTATGCATAATTTTAAATGGCAGCAAACTGCACCTAGAGACAGCCTGAGATTTGCTCAGACACCCTGGCTACTGATTGGTGCAGTTAGACCAAAGCCTTGTGATTTCTTATCCTAAATACTGTGTCCTTACATCCAGTTCCTCTGTGTGGAGTGTTTTAGCATATGCTGTGTTTTTGAAAGCTTTCGTGAAAATACGAGAATCAGCTTTTGTTTTCTGAGGAACAGATTTATGCAGACGACCTAATTTCTGGTCATGAAATGCAGTGTTATAATTAATACTACCATAGTACTTTCAATGTGCCTCTTCATGGATTCCCTATAATCTCTTTAGGAAGGCAGTGTGACAAAGGGAGGAAGAAATCAAGGTCAAGGACAGAGGGCGTCCCACAGCTTGGATTCAAGCCCAGGCCTTATGATTCTATTTTCCTGTACCTTGCCCTGCAAGAGCAATGCTTCATTGAAGTTACAAGTATAGCTGCAGGCTGCAAAATGGAACACCACCTTACCACCTTAATTTACTCTCAGTAAAGTTGAGCTCTATTTAACTCAGGCTATTAGGTGGATTTGAGCACACACTCCTTGGATACAGATAGGAATCCCCAGCTCTTCTACTTTGAAACCTCTGGTAAGAGGCTGCATCCTCCCCATCACTTAAAGTAGGCGGAAAGGGGACCAAACCCCAGGCCTCTGCACCATCTTGAGCTCTGGAGAGAAAGGCTTGCTTTCCTAAGAGCTGTTCCTTACTGGCTATTCCTGCTGCTGAGCACAAGCATAGTTTTATCTAGAAGCTTTTGTTCTGTCGTATACCCTGGCCTCGGGCACAGATTAAATGCAATCGTGCAATTTATCACTCTAAATCATTATTTACCTGGGAGATTTGAAACAATAAGCCCTAAATTTCACTTCCCAGAGGTCAAAAGCAATTTTCCTTGCCCTTGCAACGTGTTAAATCACCTTGTGCAGATCAGAACTAATATGGTTGAGGAGTAATCATTATAAAAAGTGAATTATTAAATTAATGACCTTTAGTGTTCCTAGAAGAAGTTTGCTATAAGGAAACAGCAGGATAGACAAAAATCCTTTTTTCTTCCTCACAGCCATTTATTTGGGCTGGCAAATGTGTCTCAGCGGACAGAGTGACTGCCTTATATGCATGCGATGTCCTGATTCCCAGCCCTGCCTAAACTGGGCGTGGTGGTACGTTCACCATTCTAGTAGGCAGTGTGAGCCTGGGAGAGCTGGACCTGAAAATGAGGCAGACTGAAGTCTCAAGCAATAGCCTACTTTATTCAGAGCATTGGGCAGTTTATACTCTGGGCGTTGAGAAGAGTCTCACGAGTAAGGTGTTCAATGACAAGGACAAGCCACACGTGGCAAACACATGTTTTTCCATATAGGAATAGGAGTAAGAGACGCGGAAGTAGACTGTATCTGCTTCACTTTCGAGGAACACTGAAACACGTTCCGAGAACAAGTCTGTGTTTTTAAGAAATTGAGGTCACGAGACTCTTTTCTTCTTGGGGTTTTCTCACAAGCACGTGAGAATTCTCACTTGACGCCGTTCTTGGACTGTGTTCTGATGCCGGGATATATCTGTGACTCCGTTCTTGCGAGGTAGAGGCGGCAGTTAGAATATCAGAAGTTCAAGGTCATCCTTGTCTATGTAATTAATCTGAGGCCTGTCTGGGCTACATGAAACACTGGTAACCAATTTCGTTAGATGATACAGTTTATCATGACCATAGATGTGGACGCTGAGGTCCAACTCAGGGAAATGGCAGACAGACAGAAAGCCTCAGTCACAGAGGCCTCGTGCTTAACTGCCTTATCATTCCCTGGGTCTAGCCCCACATCTCCAGAGATGGGAAAGGCGCCGAGAAAGGGGAGCAAAGAGAGGGCTTGCTTTCAGAAGGCAGGTACATGTTCAGAGCAGGAGTTATTACGTTTCCTCGGCCTGCAACTGGAGAGTGCTTTGGGCAAGGACGGGAAACAAGGGGAGTCCGTGCCGTCAATTTTGTCTTTATTTTTTTTTTTTTCTGAAGCTGAGGACCGAACCCAGGGCCTTGAGCTTGCTAGGCAAGCGCTCTACCACTGAGCTAAATCCCCAACTCCCATGCTGTCAATCTTTAACGCATATCGTACCCACAGCTGGAGTCTACCCATCCTGTGTCTTAATTCCTTTTGTATCTCTATGACAAAATTAATACCCTACAGAAACTATTTAAGTGAAAAAGGCTTGTTTTGACTCATGGTTTTAGAGGGGGTTGGTCTGTAGTCACCTTGTCCCAAGCAGAACACTATGATGGGTAGATACACGGTGTAGAGCTGTTCAATTCATGATCGAACAAGAAGCAGACAACAGAACAGGCTGTCTGCAATCTTATTACCTTAAAAATGACCATATCATGCTGCTGTACAAAGTAATGGGTCTCATCATCTTTATACGGATGTAAATGTAAGCACACACACACACACAGCGTCTTCATATGTATTATGTCATTGAGCTTTGTTTCCATTTGTTTCCCTTCCCTCCTGGTCTCCCGTGTACCTCCTCCCTGCCTCCAGTTCATCTATTGCTTTTCAGTTGTTTCAGCTGGGAAGGTAAACCTGGTTCTTATTATTCCATTTTAATTAGAGACATACATGTCTTCTTTCTTGGATTTATGAAGTGGTTTATAACTCCTGATGACCTCCTTCCTTCAGAGTTTGCTCCTAGAAATTGCCTCTAAATGCTCATCTCTGGAATGCTGATAGCACACCTCTCTATTTTTCCATCTCTGCTAGAAAGCAGTTTTGACATTGCCCTGAAAACACCCCTTCTCTTCCATTAACTTCATCTTCCAAGCTGGAGGCCTGTAGACTAAATCCACCCCATACATGGTGTGGTGTGGTGGTGGTGGTGTGTTTGCCTGTACAGAGACTTTAAATAAATGGAATTATCGCTCAACATTGAAACACTGGAATTTTCCCATGGATATCTGGATTTCTGTTTTCTCTTGAAAAGTCAGAAGACCAGACATGTTTGGCTCATGTTCCTACACAATATCACTTGCCTAAAATACATTCGCAGCTGTGACTTTTTAAGCAGGTATATGTTGTCTACCTTGATACAGGCTTCTCCACTCATTCAGCTTTCATTTCTGCTACTTGTTTGGTCCCAGAAGGCAGTGGGATCTGAGGCTGCCAATGTGGAGGTCAAGGGCACAGAATCTGTGGTTCAAGTCCCAGCACAGTGATTTCACTGTAGCTCTTTTCTCTACAATTATTGCTCCAGATGTCACAGATACTTTCCTCCCTTTCTTCTCCTTCTTCTATGTCCCATTTAGTCCTCCTTGTCCTCTTCCCCCTCCTTTTCTTCCTCTTCATCCTTCTTCTCTTATTTTTACCTCCTTTTTATTGTCCTCTTCTTCCTTCTCTTTCTCTGCCTCTGTAACTCTATTCTTCCTTTCACACTGCTCATGTCTATTTGGATCTTCTGTTTAGATCCTGGCATCGCTGTCCTATTGGCTTGCTTCTTACCAAGCACATGCTTTGGCTTCAGAAAGTCCAAACTCTCTTTCTGGTATACCCAGTAAGTTATTACATTATCTCCTTTGCACAGATTTTTGCTATCAGGAGGACTCAGAATCCAGAAGTCACTACAGGTAACAGTTCAAGGGTAATAATTCTGAATCTTGGGCCACTGTGTTATGTTCACAGTATTACTGATCATGTGACTTCTTCAGTAAAGGTACTTGTAGCACAGTAGATTTCTCCAAACTACTGTGTTTCATTCTCTTGTCTACTGCGAGAGAGAGGATGCCTTCATATCAACAGCAATGGTTACCTTTTGTCTAGCACTTACTGTTTTCCAGAAAGACTATCAAACACTTTACACCAATAAATTATTTCAGTCCCCAAATGAATGTCATCTTGTAGACTCTTCTAGTCCCTCAGCAGGGTAAAGCCCCTTGGAAATATTGACATCCTCAAACTTGTCTTAGAGTCAGGATAAATCTCAGACAAGCCTGATCCTGAAGTATTTTTTTCCCCAGTGAAACAGAAAAACTTGAAAACCATTGGTACACATCTTTGAGGCAGATCATGAGATCTCTCATGGAGAATAGCAAGGCCTTATGGCCAGGGGAAAGGGGGGAAGGGTATGCATGGAGTCAAATTGTCTTTCAGGGAAGGCAGAAGTTTTGCATCATGGAAACAACACAGCTTCTGGTACTAATAGAGATAGGTCAGCCTTGCCATTCACTTTCCCTACAACCCTGTGAGAGTCACTTAACCTCTGCGAACTTCAGCTTCCTTTCCTTAAAACAGAAGAGGATCCTGCGGGAGCAGTGTAACGCTCACTTAGAATGGCAAGTGTAGGAAAAGAAAGCACACTGTAAGGTGTCCAGTGATAATCAGAGTAATAGTTCACTTTGAAGGGCTTTTGGAAGGTCAAGGGGGCTGTGCTGTGTCAGCTGGTTGGGAGACAGGAGACAATAAATGAAAATAAGAGAATTCTACAGTCCCAAGTCTACCATCCCAAATCTAGAAGAATCTGGGACTGGATGTTTACTGCCAGAATGAATTTTGACTCAAAATGATCTGAGTTGGTATGGGGTTACTTGTGTAATTTCCAAGTTAATCTTGACTTTGGAGTTTTGTAACATATGTACATATAAAAACACATAAATCCTATACGTATTCAAATACACATATATCATGATATCATGCAAGGTCTCCATGGTTTGAAAACTGCTAACTTTCCAAACTCCTCCAGCCTTAACGATTGTGGATAAGAGGGCTGTGGAGGATCCATGTTGTCCTTTTATCCGTTTCCCTGATGTTTGAAGTGTTCTTGTAGAAGCCACCTGTCTTTAAATAAACCTTTCTCCAGTATCTAAAATAAATGTCTGAGACATGCTAGGTAATTTGAAAATGACTACGGAGTAAATGAATGGGAGAGTGACAGAGTCTGGGTGATGATGAAAATAAAACCAGAGTCTCAGGGAACTAGGGAAGAAGGGAATGCCTCGTTTCCTCCCCTTTGTTCCTCGGGGCTTTTAAAGGATTGAGAGCTGCTCCAGGGGCCTACATCATTAACTGGTGAGTGGGCAGAGAGGCTGGAAGCAGCTCCAGAATCCTGAAAAGGCTGCTGGAGGAGCAGAGCTGGCAACAGAGTCCGAGCGGAGCGAGGAGTGATTCTATCAGAGAGCACAATTGCCTTTTTTGGAGGGCTGGCTCATACTCAGCTGGTGGTACAGGCTTTGCAGCCATAATGCAGAGAAAAGCTGGGAAAATCCCACAAACTGAAATCATATCTGCTTGTGGTCAAGCTGGGAGTCCAAATTTGGACAGTGGAATTTGGTGGGAAAATGCAAAACGCATCAGAGGTTATAGAGCAAGCCCAAGATTTATCACTATGGCAAGTGGCTATTTCCAGAAGAACCAGCAAGTCATGATGATGTTTCCATGAGTGAAGGAGGGGGCCCTCAGCTTACTGCAACCAACCTATTTAAAAATCTTTGGGTAAAGGGGAGAGTCAAAGTTCTGTAATACTCTACAGGGCACACCAGAGTATATAGATCTGGATATTGGAAGAGCATGAAACCAATTGATTAGAGTATCAAATTCAATATGCAAGAAAAACAGTTGGAGCAGGTGCCTACACTCTATGCCACTAAACTTCTGTTTTAAGGCTGGTAAATATATCTCAGTGAGAAAGTTAGAGGTTAGAGACCTCCTGATCCAGCCAGCACTGGTTCTTTCTTTTTCCTTCCTTTTTTCTTGTGTGTGTATGTGTGTTTCCCATCATGCATCTCCATCCCATTCATTTCCCAGTCCCTTCTCATCTACTCTCTGCCCTTGCAGCCTCCCCCACAAAATTAAATAAAATAAAACTTAAGAGAAAAAAGAGAGAAGAAAAAAATCAGTCTTGTCATGCAAACTGTAGTGAGGCAGCAAACCCCTTTGTCCATGTATCTTTACTTGCAAGTGTTCATTGCAGAGTCTTTGGTCTGTCTTGAGGCCTCTGGTTTCTGCTACATTACTGATGCTGAACCCTCAATGGAATTCCTCTTGGTTATCTTGATGTTGCCCTGTGTTGTGCAAATCCTGGAGCTTTGAGTCTGCAGGACTGGTCCCTTCCCATGCTCCAGCAGATCACAGATGGAGTAGATGTTGGGGTGGGCCAACATAGAATCCTACCTAATTCTGGGCCTGGGTAGTTGCAGGGCTGGTTAACTCACCAGCCCACCCTTGTTTTTACAGCCTAGGTGCCATCTCCTGATTTGCCCTGGCGAGTTCACCCCTTGTAGTGATGAACAAAGGATGGGACGGGTTCCCCTGCTTTCATGTCCTCAGGGTCAGACCTCCCACATCTGTACCTTCGGGGCCAACTCAATGATGTTGCTCAGGTGTAGTGCTGGGACCACTCTCAAGATTACCAGAGCTGACAAGTGGCAGGGCCAGCTGTCCCACTCTTAAGACCTCCGGGCCATCTTTCTCACATGCCTCAGGCATTTATAGGGGTGAGGAAGGTATCTTTTCCCCACCTATGCTGCCATAGGACAGATGGTAACAGGGACAGCTCTCTCCCATGCTCACAGCTTCAGGGTTGGCTCACCCACACCTCGGCCAATGGAATTAGCCCTACTGTGCTGCCCATATAAGCTGCAGGGCCTGCACTCCCATGTGTCGCAGTTGGTGGGGGACAGGAGCAGCCTTTCTGCCCTTATGATCTCAGGACCATCTCTCTCTTGCCCATGCTACCACATGACAGATGAGTCGTGGGGACAGCTCTTCCATGGTCACAACTTCAGGGCGGGCTCACCCACACCTCTGCCAATGGGGTTGGATCTATTGCAGCACTGGTTCTTAACTGACTGTTTAGGAACATTTCAGGAAGTGGGGCACAAAGAGAGATAGATCACGGTCATATGAGACCAGCTGAGACCTAAAGTACAGTCGGGCTCAATTCTTCTTCAACTGAGTGAGGCTGAGTTTCGTGTTGACATTGAGTTCAGCTTTGAGGAAAGCTAAACCTCAGCTTTTCATCTGTAGATGAAACTCTTAAATACCTGCAGAGAGAACCATGCCTGCCAAAGGAAGAATTTTGTCAAATGATGTTCACATGGTGTGCTCAAGAATATGGGGGAGCCACCCTTGGGGTCAGTGTGAGAAATTCTTTCTCTACATTTGCATTATTAAGTCGGTAGTTTGGGGGTTAGGCTGGCTGAGTCTGGACCATAGCATGTAAGAAGCAGGATATGTGACACAAAATTCTGGAATTTCAATTTTGTTAGAAACCTAGAACTCTACAAACAGTGGTCATCATCGCGTGGAGAATCAGTGTCTGCAAAATCGTGGTGGATGGGCAATGTAGCAAGGACTTGGCTATTCCCACTTACTCTGCAATCTACCAGGAACATCACAAGCCTCTGACGTCATCCTCACTCACTCGTATCAGCTGTTTAGCCTATGAGGGCCTTTGACGTTTGGACTCCTGCTTTAAGTTTTTAGAAGGCCTCACTTAAGATACTAATACTGGGTGGGGAATGCTAAAGCACCGTTTAATTATGAGGCATGGCCACTGTCATTAAATCCATTATCTAAATCCAAGGCTAATTTTGCTAGGCGGTCACAGGCACTGGATGGAACCCTGGAAAGCCTAATTTCCACTTGGGCTCACAGGTGTTGAAGTGGGAGAACCTGCTAGTGGTCCTTGAACTCTGGAAGCTTCAGGGAGCCTCTGATTGAGGGTAGCACCTCTCTCTTTTAGAACACTGGCTACAGGTGTAACAGTGAGTCTTCCTAGGGATGTTCTACTCCTAGCAGCTTAGGTGGGAACACCTGAAACAGGTGGATGATTGCAGAGATATTGTGTGTCCTGGAGACAGATTAGTTCCAGAGTAGTGTAACATGCCCACTGAGCCCCAGAGCTGTACCAGTTGACATTCCAAATGGAGCTGAAGTATGGAAGAATGATATAGAGTAATATGAGTTATTATTACTCTTGCTATCCAACACGTGCTCAGGGATAAAAAGAGTACTGGGCAAATTGAGGCTGTATGTGTCTGTGTGGTTTTATGTGGTGTATGTACCTTTGGACATCAACTAGATGGCTTTTAAAAATTCTTTGTGCTACCTCACTCAGGATAGTGTGTTCTATTTCCATCCATTTGCATGCAAAATTCGAGAAGTCATTGTTTTTTACCGCTGAGTAGTATTCTAATGTGTATATATTCCACACTTTCTTCATCCATTCTTCCATTGAAGGACATCTAGGTTGTTTCCAGGTTCTGGCTATTACAAATAATGCTGCTATGAACATAGTTGAACAAATGCCCCTGTCATATGATCGGGCCTCTCTTGGGAATATTCCCAAGAGTGGCATTGCTGGGTCCAGGGGTAGGTTGATCCCGAATTTCCTGAGAAACCGCCACACTGCTTTCCAAAGTGGTTGCACAAGTTTGCATTCCCACCAGCAATGGATGAGTGTACCCCTTTCTCCACAACCTCTCCAGCAAAGGATATCATTGGTGTTTTTGATTTTAGCCATTCTGACAGGTGTAAGATGATATCTCAAAGTTGTTTTGATTT
Organism: Alexandromys fortis; assembly: GCF_014885135.2. Classification (NCBI taxonomy): domain Eukaryota; kingdom Metazoa; phylum Chordata; class Mammalia; order Rodentia; family Cricetidae; genus Alexandromys; species Alexandromys fortis. The sequence goes on from NW_026067930.1 coordinate 11,543,600, forward strand.
GCATTTCCCTGATCGCTAAGGAGGTTGAGCATAACCTTAAGTGTCTTTTAGCCATTTGAAATTCATCTGTTGAGAATTCTCTGTTCAGGTCAGTGCCCCATTTTTTAATTGGGTTAATTAGCATTTTAAAGTCTAGTTTCTTGAGTTCTTTATATATTTTGGAGATCAGACCTTTGTCTGTTGCGGGGGTGGTGAAGATCTTCTCCCAGTCAGTGGGTTGCCTTTTTGTCTTAGTGACAGTGTCCTTTGCTTTGCAGAAGCTTCTCAGTTTCAGTAGGTCCCATTTATTCAATGTTGCCCTTAATGTCTGTGCTGCTGGGGAAGATGAACTTGGGATGTACTCACTCATAATTGGTTTCTAGAGATAAATAAAGGTCAGTGAGTCTATAATTTGATCTCCTAAAGAAGCTAAATAAGAAGGTGATCCCAAAGAAAAACATATAGCTATCCTCCTGATTATGGGAAGTAGACAAGATTGCCGGGCAAAAAATGGGATCTTGGGGGAGGGGGGGAGGGAGGTAAGGGGAGATGGGGAGAGAAAAGTGAGAAGGGGAGGTTGGGGGGAACTTGGGAAACGGGATGTTTGGGATAAAGGAAGGTCGGATAGGGGAGCAGGGAAGCACACATCTTAATTAAGGGAGCCATCTTAGGGTTGGCAAGAGATTTGGTGCTCCCAGGTGCCCAGGGCGATGTCCCCAGTTAGTTCCTGGGGCAGCTGAGGAGAGAGAACCTGAAATGACCCTATCCTATAGCCATACTGATTAATATCTTGCATATCACCATAGAACCTTCATCTGGAGATGGATGGAGATAGAGACAGAGACCCACACTGGAGCACTGGACTGAGCTCCCAATGTCCCAAGGAGGAGCAGAAGGAGGGAAAATATGAGCAAAGAAGTCAGGACCACGAGGGGTGCACCCACCCACGGAGACAGTGGGGCTGATCTATTGGGAGCTCACCAAGGCCAGCTGGACTACTACTGAAAAAGCATGGGATAAAACCGGACTCTCTGAATATGGCGGACAATGAGGGCTGCTGAGAAGCCAAGGACAATGCCACTGGGTTTTGATCCTACTTCATGTTCTGGCTTTGTGGAAGCCTAGCCAGTTTGGATGTCCACCTTCCTAGACCAAGATGGAGCGGGGAGGACTTTGGACTTTCCACAGGGCAGGGAACCCTGACTGCCCCTCAGACTGGAGAGGGAGGGGGAGAGGAGTGGGGGGGAGGGGGAGAGGAGAGGGAGGAGGGGGGAAAAGGGAGACGGGGAGGGAAATGGGAGGCGGGGAGGAGGCGGAAATCTTTTTTTTTCAATAAAAAATTATATTAAAATAAAAAAAAAATTCTTTGTGCTTTCTGGTGGTTGTATTTGTCAATGTACAAGATATGCACCCACCTCCACGGACAGTACTCCCGAGCTAGCCCTGATGAGTGGCAGGATTTTCATCACAGTTGCTGGATTGGCTCAGTGTTCTTCTTCTTCCACGACCCCTGCTTCAGGAAGAGCAAATTCCTCTTTGCTGTCTTCATCCTATGTTTCGTCTCTTCATTGCTTCATTGGTCCAAGCACCTGGGAGCCCACTGGTGCCACTGGGTTCCTCTCTGACATCTGCAACAGTAAGGTTATCATGATGGCGTTGGCGAGCATGGGAGTGGCGAAGGTGGGATTCACAATTTATGCCTCTCAGATTATGAAGAATAAATTAGCTCCTCTACATCAGCTTAGCTTGAGCACTGACTTATTAGATTCCATCATGTATTCAGTGTGAAGTCTGTCAGGAAAGCTGGCTTTCTGAGGACAAGCAATTTGTCACTGTTTATTTAGCATATTTACTGAGTACCAGTTTTATGCAGACATTGTTACAGACATTAGAGAAATCACAGTGACTATGACAGATAAATTTCTATTCCTGTGGAGCTTACCTTCTGCTGGAGTGGTTGCAAATGAATATATAAAATGCCATGTGATAGCTAATCTGAGTGTCAGTTAGGCTAGAGCATCATATCCAGTTTTCGGTAAATTACTAGTCTAGGTTAAATGAAGGTATTTCTTTCAGATAGGAGTACTCTCCAAATAACTAGGCTTTAAGAAGAGCAGATGCCTCTACAATATGGATAGATCTCATCCAATCGTTTGAAGGCCTTAAGAAAAAGGACTGAGACTTCCCAAGAGAAGAAAGGTTTAAACTCCAGTAATTTTCTGGGTTTCCAGCTTGCCAGCTTGACCAAGAAATACTGTAGATGTGTATTTGAGAATGCTTTTTGAGATAACTGTCATGTGGGTTAGAGATCTGATTGGAGGATACCTGCCCTCAGGAAACAAAATGGGGAGAAGAGGTAACTTTGTTTCCTTGCCTACCTGTTCAGTTTTCCTTAAGGATGTGGCTTCCATTGCTAGGGACTTCAGACTCTTGATTCTCCAGCCTTCAAATACAAACTTGTCTTCACAGTTCTCCATGGGGCTTCTTGGCCTTGGGCTTGGATGAACAATAGGTCCCTCTTGTTCTGAGGCTTCTGGTTTCTTGGCTTAACCACTTACTGACTTATGACTCTGGTTCTATGACTGTCTGGGGTCAGTTTCCACGAGCGATCGGACATTACTGTGTTATGTTTTTTTTTTATGGCAAAACAACTTGGAATTCTCGCCCCACAGTTCTGTAAACCTGAAGTCTGAGAGGTCTTACCAGGCAGGCCAGTCTCCTGTCCACTGGACAGGATACCTGAGAGGAATGGACTTAAGGTGATGGAAGATTTGTTATGCCACAGTCAGGGATTCGCTCTTCACTGCCCTATGCGGAGGCAGAGTGTCATGGCAGGGAAGGAGCCTGTGCTGGAGAGGAAGCTTCTCACCCACCTCATGACAGCCGTGCCTCAAGAGGAGGGTCATTCTATAGCAACTCCCTCCCCCAAGCCTATTAAGCTGAGAATCCATAAATGCACTAGTTCATTCCAGAAAACAGAGACCTCATGGTCCAAGACATCACCTTTGACTACTGATGAATTCTGGATCAAGTCTTCAACACATGATCTAGAGCCTGGATTTTTGAGTTTCCTACCTTCTCAAGGTCTTTACATCCTTTTCCTCATGCACTCCTTTTACCATTTCAAGTCCCTAATGGGATCTTTCTCATATCAGAGCGCTCTGCCATTCTCCCCCACATTTAAGGACTTTTAGTTAACATTGACTTCTTCTGGGTATTTCAGAAAAAAATCTCTGTACATATGCCCACCACCCTCAGTGAGTGTGTGTGTGTGTGTCTATGAGTGTGTGCATGTGTGTGTGCTTCTCCAAGCAGGCATATGTGAAGTCCAGAGTTTTCCTTAGTTGTTTCTCTACTTTATTTCTTGGGGTAGAAGCTCTCCTGACTGACTGGCTAGCAAGATCCCAGGACCCACTTGTTTTACCTCCCAGCATTCCTCATGCCTTGTTTTTTTGTGTGTTCTGGGGATCTGAACGCAGGTCCTTATGCTTGTACACCAACCACTTTACACACTAAGCCATCTCTCCAGCTCAAAACTTTTCTTACAGGCAGCTAATTAATTTTGTCCATTTGAAATCTTAATTCCCTGTGTCATTCAACCGAACAGATTTGTCTTTTCTGAGTATGAGGACAAGGGAATCTTTGGGACAATGGGCATTATTGTGCCCACTACAACTGTGATAAGTTATGTTTTTATAGGTGATTTGTACGTGCCTCACTTTACTTGTTTATAAAAGAGTGACTATAATGTCACCCAACAGAGAGGATATCTGTGATGCTCCTATGTTGCACACAAAACTCTTTGGATGAGAAGCATTTGAAACACATTTGATGTTTAGAAATTGGCGAAGATTATCGGTGTCTGTCTTCAATTTTGTTTCCCTCATTTTGTCAGTTCTATAGTGACACAGTGCTCAATTTTGTCTGTTTCTTAGTACCTCATAATTTTTGAATTGGATAGCATCAAAAATGATGTGTCTCGTGTACTTTGAAATATGGTATTATTATTTTGGCTACAACAGGATAAGTCATCTCAGACACAGAGATGAGAAACTGTTTTGAAGTGCCCATGAATAAGAGCAAAGAAAGATTCTCTCTTATTCTACCTTGAATCCAGAGCTTCTGTGTACGCTACTTATGACAAGTACATTTATTTGCAACCATGTCTATGTGTTTTTGTCTATAGGCAGACAAAGATGTAGATACAGCCAACTATAGAGCTGTATATTTGCTTATAGAACCTGAAAATTTTTTACATTTTTTTTTCTGTACTGTGAATGTTAGGCTTTGGCTATTTAGGTATCCTCTTGCAGCTCTCATGTATTAAGAGGTTCATTGCCGATTGGTGACACAGTTTTCAGGGAACCTTGCTGTGGGTCATTGGGGGCTAGCCCTTGAGGGCTCTATCTCGTCTCTCCCTTCTTTTTTTTTCTGCTTCTTTACTGTCATGCAGTGAGTGGCCCCTGCTGCATGCTTCTGCCACCATGATTTTCTGCCTCACCATAGCCAATGGAGCCAATGTGGACTCTAACCTCTGAAACTGAGTCAATTAGGTACATTCCACAGTGATGAAAAAGTCATACACAGAATATAAGTGTGTGGAGAAAATTTGCCTCCAGGTTTATTTATTTTTATCTCTTTATTATTCCTTTGAGAAATGCATATAGTATGTTTTTAATTTTAAGTTTTTTTATGCATTTTATGAACCAACCTCAGCCCCCTCCCTCCTCTTCTACTGCTCCTTCTCACATTTCCCCTAATTCCCCCCACCCCATCCTCTCCTCTGAAAGGGTAAGGCCTTCCATGGGGAGTCAACAAAGCCTAACATATTCAGTTGAGGCAGGACCAAGCCCCTGCCCCTGCATCAAAGCTGAGAAAGGCATGCCACCATAGGGTATGGGGTCCAAAATGCCAGCTCATGTATCAAGGATGGATTCTGGTCCCACTGCCAGGGTTCCTTCAAATAGACCAAGGTACACAACTGTTGCTTACTTGCAGAAAGCCTAGTTTGGTCCCAGAATTTGTGAGTTCCCGTGAGCTTGGTTCAGCTGCCTCTGGGGATTTTCTGTCATGATCTTGCCCCCCCCCCCACTTGCTCATATAATCCCTCCTCCCTCTCTTCGCCTGGCTCAGCCGGGTGCTCAGGTGTGGATCTCTGCCTCTGTTTCGATCAGTTACTGGGTGAAGGTTCTATGATGACAGTTAGAGTGGTCACCCCCACTGACAAGTGAATAAGACTCCAGCAGAAGACAACACATTCAGGAATATTTGTGTCCCTTTTTACCTCCATCAAGGCCAATCTGTGCCGCACAAATATTCTGTACAAATATGTGCATTCTTCTGCTGGAGCGAGGTTGACTTGTCAGTGGCTCTACTCTTAGTGAAAACTGATCCTTTGTTTCCTGCAGTTAAGAATTGCCGATAGTCCTGAGCTCATTCCCAACTCCATCTCTATGCCGGGATTTGGTCTGGCTTAGATTTGCACATGTCTTGTGTATGCTGTTCAAACTGTTATAAATTTCTACGTGCGGCTGCTGTGCTATAGCTAAAAGACATTGTTTCCTTGTAGTAGCGATCCACTGCATCTACAGGTTTATAATGAGAATTTAATGGCTAAACACATCAGAATTATTAAATAAGATTTTGCTCAGTGAATCAAATAAATGATTAAACATAACTCCCCCTGTAAATCTGTAATTTTTACCTGAAATTGTCATTTAGTCTGTTTTCCGATTCTACTGGTAATCATAGGAAGGTAAGTTTTATTTCCCAGTTCTCTTGCTCATTTCTTATTCATTCCTATCTTTTGACCTTTCCGTCTCATTGTGTGTTCCGCTTCTCCGTACTCAACCCACTCCTCCCCATTTATTGCCTGCAGTAGCTACTTTCCGAGACTCTCAATATTCTTACTACACAACTTAAGCTTCATTTTGGATCACGGCAATGAAGATAAAATACAAATGGGCTTAGGAAATGGTTTTCTTCTTTTGCAAAAAAAAAAAAAAAAAAAAAAAGGTAACATTGCTTCCAGGTCACTCAGAACAAGTTCTAAGAGCCAGGGAAGAAATTTTAAAGAAAAAAAAAATCAATGGCTATGAAATGACACATTAGTCCAGGGGAGAGTTCTTGTCTCTGTTTTCCCAGCGACCATCCATCTTGCTGTAGCAATAGTGGCACAGACAATTTGCTGCTCTGAAGTTGATCTATAAGTGTTTTAATTAAAGTTCTGACGGCCAATTGAAGCCTTTTTTATTTTTTGGATGTATCATATCAATCTTTCTCTGACTGTGAATGTCCCAGCCTGGGGAGTTTAATCATTAGGGAGGGACAGGATTAGATCCTGCCTGTGTTAACTTGTCAAGCAGGTAGGGGCAGCCATGGCTTTGTGTGTCCTCTTAAGCTCCCCAGCCTCTTACGTTTCATAAAGCCATGTCGTGGGAAATGCTTATTGAACGCACGAGGTAATGTGGATTGCCCTGGGACGATGAGAGAGAGGAAGGTGAGATTTTGACTGCCCTCTCTGTTTGCTGGCTTTATTGTTTATAGACTGCATTCACGTGGGCAAGAGATGCTAACATTTTCACTTTATTTTTATTTTCGTGTATGTATTTTTTTTAAATTTATTCTTTGGTAATTTCATATGATCATACAACACATTCTTTTAATACTCCCCCTATACCATGCACTCCTGTATCCACCCCTTACTTCTCCAGTCTTTGCACAAAACGTTTTTTTTAATATAATTTCTTTTTGCTTTTTTTTGTTTTTGTTTTTGTTTTTTGAGCCACTAAGTTTAACCTGGGCCACCCATGTGACTATGGATGTGAATCTATATCAACTGGAACATGAATAACACATGTTACTATGTGGCTGTACCAGTAAAGACAAGACCCCAGTAGGGAGAGACAGGATCCATGAGCCCCTCTCCCATCTATATATGAATGTCGATGGCCAGTCTATGACAGGTTTTCTCCAGACAAACAAAGCTGCTTTGTGTTCATGAGAACAATAGCCATGTTATGCCTCGTCTCATTGTACAGTTTTTACATTCTTACTGATATTTCTTCCAAGATGTTCACCAAGCCTTGGGAGGTGGATGATATGAATGTCTTGTTGATGGTTGAACACTGAATAGTTACTTATTCTCAGCACCTTGAACACTCGTGACATAAGTCTAGGCATTGACCACTGTTCACTGCAACAAGTAACTTTTCTTAGAAGGCCCTAAGAAAGACCTAGTTTGTGGGTATAAACATTAATATTTGAGAGGAAGCTTGACAAATGTGCCCAGTTAGCAAAACAGAAGCAATAGGCTTACCCCTATAGGCTATGAACTCCCAGCCATGAGTCTTTGACTAGGTCCATGGCACCACATCTGAACTACTTCCTCTGGAGCACGACACATCCTGTCAGAACATAGTTGGTTACCACTATAATATGACGAATGTATCACCAGTGGGTATATTTTTCCTTGCAGAGTAGTATTATACAGTATGTAAGGTCCACAGCTGGGTAAGACTATTGATGACTCAATATCTATCTTATCTAGCACTTAAGCATTTAGCCCTTCTGTCTCTCCACTGCTCTCTGATTCTGTGTTACAGAATCCATGGGCTGTTGTTAAGACTATATACTTCTTGCCAGTTGCTATGGATTGGATCTGTAGTTTTCCCAAAAGTTTGATGTGTTAAAGTCTTGGTCTCCATGTTACTATGCTACTAGGATGTAGAATCCAGTTGAAGGATTTTGAGTTACTGGGGATACATTTTTGAAGTCTGTTTTGGGGTCCCAGGTTCTTGCCTTTTTCCTTTGCTTTTTGCCTCCAGGTGTTAAGTTGCATCTGTATTGCGAATGCTAATTGTTCTTAATAATAAAACCCTGCAGTCAGATATCAGAGTAAATTCTGAAAGATCAGCGAAGCAGAGCAGCCAGTCACTAGTTCTTACCTCTACTGAATCCTCAGACCAAAGGTATCCTGTTCCTATGTATCTACAGACTGAATGCCATCTCTATGAAACCTCAGTCCGAATCCTGAGCTCCTATCTCTTCCCATCTTATAGTCCTCTCTCCACCTAGTCATATCCATTTCCTATCTTCACCTCCCTGGTGCTCGGATTAAAGGTGTGAGCCACCACCACTTGGTTCTATTTCTAGTTTAGACTGATTCAATCTCCTGTAGCCCAGGGTGGCCTTGAACGCACAGAGATCAGTCTGTCTCTGTCTCCAGAGTGTTAAGAATAAAGTTGTGTCCTCTTTGACTAACTAGCATGGCTAGCTCCACACTCTGATCTCCAGGCAACCTTTATTTTTTATAGCCAAACAAATGTCACCACAAGAATCTTCTGACATGAGTTCCTGACATGATATTCTGTGTCCATATATTCTTCAAACCAATAGAACCAGGCAGATACAGTGAAACAATTGAAACCAGGAGCTCAAGAAAAGGTATCTCCTTTTAAATAATGTATTTCAGAAGTTATCATAGCAAATGAAAAGATGACTAATACATTAGCCTAACTAGAATTATCTGAAACAAGGAATATATATATATACACACACACATACATATATGTATATATATACACACATACATACATCAGTGATATAACTAAGAATTTATCTAGAATTCTCTATGATTATTACATTCAGTATTATGTAGATTGATTCCATTTGGACCCTGAGAATATTTGGATATCCCATATGTCAGGCTAGCCAACCCTGACTCAGTCATAACACCTTTCCTTCTTCCGACATGAGTTCTACACAGACCTTTAGTCTCCTGTATTTCTCTCTTGAGAAATCTTTGACTTGATAATTAGTCACCTTTGCCTTATCTCTATTTCCTCCATGCCTAGTTGTTAAGGTATTTTGGCTCTTACCGTCTGAGAAAGGATAGCACATAAAGCTGTTTCTATCTAGGCAGATAAGACGCCATAACAGTTCATTGGAGGGAGTGGGGGTGACTCTCATGTGCTGTAGCCATTCTCTCTCTCTCTCTCTTACTTTCACTCTCTCCTCACTCTAATTGAAGGATAGTAAACATCTTGTCCCCACGGAGACTTATATCTTTCCCATTGTGCAACTGTCTTTTATCCGCTCCAAGAAGACAGAGTAAAATAAGACACGTGAATTGTACATACAAACTGTGAAGCTTATGTGCTCCTACTATTGCAAAATCATCATTTTTTTCTACTTCATGGTGAAGTTCCTGATTATGAGGGCACACAAAGTGATAGGAAAAGTGTAGGTCAGTCTGAGCACAGCTGGCAGAATGAAAATAAAATCAATAGGTAAACCAGGCAAGAAATGTGTTATGTAGGAGATTTTCTGCTCGGCACAGGGGTGTGGAGAAAATTTATATTGCTATTATGTCCCAGTTAGGGGAATCCCAATTTGGAGAAACTACATGTAGCATACCTAACAAAAATGAGACGTGGAAAGGGCTGTCCAAAGTATGGAACACAGCATCAGAAGGGACCTGAGCATGGAACTTTTGGGTCATCGAAGAAATTATCTATTGAAGAAAGGAATAAAGTTCCTAAAACTCGAGAAGCTAATACGACACACAAAGCTCAGAAGACTCATAAAACTCCCTAGATTCAGGAAACTCAAAAAGTATAAGATTCACAAGGCTCCTCCCAAAGATTATACAATCGAGTAATGATTCCTAGAGGACAGGGGATTCTCTGGTGAAGCTCTATACAAATCTGGCAGTGAGGCCACGGCTGCAGCATTGTGGGTGTCGCAGCTGCCACTGTTATCTTGTTGATGAAGCAGCCCTCGGGTTCCCAGTGCTCCTGTAAAGAACTCCTCTTCCACGCTCCTGCAAGCAATGCTAAAACAATAATTGGCTCACCAAGTTAGAGGTGAATACATATGTGGAGAGAATATCCATTTATTCATGCCTTTCTAGGAAATGTCACAGCACAGAAAGGACGATCTTTCTACTGAGATGCGGGGTTTTCTGTGGATATTGTACTCTACTGTGAAGCCGTAAAGTCAATGGGCATGGGAGATAGTCTCTTATTGCTGCACAATATTTCCACATCTAGAACAGCCCTTGGTGTGTAAGAGACACTCAATATTGTGTTGAATGAGTAAATATATGAATGACTTTGATTTTAAAAATGGAGTGATGGGAATATGTTAAGTTGAGTTATTTCTGTGTACTGTGTGGGCCATGAGGGTTACCAAGTGTTCTCACAGGCAGCTCTATCCTCATTGCAAAACACAGTGGTTTATCTAATAACTAGATCGACTCAACTCTGTATTTGTTCATTAGTATACATAAACTATATCATCACCTAACTTAGGTTTTTGTAGAATATTTGGAATTGAATTCAAACATGGATTATAAAGCTCTGGGAAAAGTTAATAACTAGCTGAGTATTGTATGTTTATTTCCCTATGTGTCTCTATTTTTATGTAGGGGGATTGGTAAATGACAGACCATGATAGGCCCAGACATGAAGCAAGAGAAGAGGTTCAACAGCAGGATATGCCTCTGGAACTTTCTTTGAAGCTCTTTATTTTCTGTGGTGTTCCTCAGGGCTGCCTGCAGCTGTTGAAGACCAGACTTCTCACTTTTAGTAAGAGTTGCTCCAGTCTGAGTCTCCATAATCCTGCCTTCAGTTCTCCGTACACAGCTGCTGTCAAGGCAGTGAGGTGAGGTGGGTTTTTTTTTTTTGTATGGTATTTTTAAGGGATGGAAACATTCACATTTGCATTTACGTCTCCTGTGGTGATGGACTGCATGAAATACATATGATTAGAACTGGCCCAAAGACTCTATTTTCGTGGAAAAGTTCAGACTTAATATGGGTTGTCTCAAGTCAAGGGGAAGATTTGGAGGCAGGCCTAAAACCCAGGTTTCTATTTTTCACTACAAGATTATCTAGGCTTATTTCCATAATGATCATCAATAATAGGGAATTGTCCTGGAAGCAGTCAAAATGAGATGCACGGAGGTCAAATGGCTTGTCTAAATGATGCATTGGTCTCTGTGACCTTGAATGAATTGGCTGTGGTTTGTGACCTATTGGTCTTTTTTTTCCTATGGTCATTTTATGGCTCATCATGAGGCCAACTCACCATGTGTACTAGACATGCACCCATTGCATGAATTATTGGGAATACCAAACCTCCAGGCATCTCAAGTACCCGAACTCTAGGCATCTCATGCCGAGATCATCTTTGTATACATGTATGCTATATGTGGCAGCCCATGCTTACAACATTGGTAAACCTGACATTGGCCACTCAAGCCCCTCATACCTCTAGTTCTTATCTTAGTGATAGAATGCTTTGTGATATGCATAAGAAAGAAATGATAGAGTTATAGGACGTTTCCTCCAGGAATTTGGGTAAAACTGATCTATGGCTCGTCAGAGGGTTGGAATGACTAGGTGCATGCTTTGATTAATCTGAGAGTATTCCAGATAGACAAAGAACCCAGGACCACTGGCTTTGTTTATAGACCAAAGAAGAGATTTGAGTGGCTCTTTAACATCTTCAAGCTCAAATATATATATATATCTTCATTGATCCAAATGATATATACTTAAGACCACCTAATATATACTGAATTATACTGAATATCAATGGAGACAAAGGAGGTTTCATGAAATAAAAACTTTTAGAGTATGACTAAAAGAGTTTGTGCACACACAAATATAGGCTCTCAGGAGGGAGCGTGGAGGATCTAGATTTTCAATCAAAGATTGTGTAGGCGTGATGTGGCAGACACAGTGACCTACAGTTGTAATAGGAGTAGCATGGAAGCGGGAGAATCATATTCACAGTGAATGAGACCTTGAAAAGTATTAAAAGAGGCAAATTAGATGAGTTGTAGTTAATAATTACACATAAAGGATAAAGCCCAAAGGGGTTGAAGGCTGTGTTACTGTGAAGAGATTCTGATTCAGTTTTTCTCATCTACAAAAGCAAAGATAATGATGCTATCTGCCTTTGGTGCTGTGAGAACTGGTAGACCATGCTGTGCAGAGATCACGTATTCAAAAAATGTGAGCTGTCAACAGTACTATTATTTTAGCCCATGCGTTGGCTTTCAGAACAATTAGATGACCTCGCTTGCATGCTACATTGGATGGGAAGGTATACTCTGATTTTGAAGCTTTTGTTTCTCAGCTCCAAAGCCACAGGTTGACATTCTGCTTGGCAGTGCTGTGGGGTTCAGCTTTACAGCCTTCACTCCACTTTTTCTTTGCTAGTGACTTCCTGTCAATTTCTGCTTACAAGGGCTAAGAGAGCAACCAGAGGGCAAGGACACAGAGTCAGGTATCCCTTTCCTTCCACATAGTCTTGTGCCTCTCAGCGATACTTACTGAAATTCCAGTTTCTAGCTCTTTCCAAGTTTCTATTTTTATGACCAGAGGAAACATGCTTCCACAGAGGAGTGAAGTTCAGTATGAAGGGTCTCTTCCTCTAAGACCCTGAAGCTCAACAACTTCCCTTTCTCACAAGGTCTAGGTCTCACTTTTTAGAATCACTCTTCAATGATACTCGTTCCAACAATCCCAAATTCTCACCTTTGTCCAGCCCCAGAATAGATGTTTTTGTCTATCATATTTCCTTTGTATTATCTGATCATCCCTATGCATTTGCTAAAGTATTTTTTTTTTTTTTTTGCCACAAAGCCTTGTTATGTTTTCTAGATGAGACCTACATTCACAGTCCTCCTGTTTCTGCCTCCTAAATGCAGGATTAGTTCTGGAACCTTGTAAACTAATTTTTAAGCCACACTAAATTTCTCCCTTTAAAAAACTAGTGTGGGTGTGTTTCCCTGGTGACCTAACGTATTAGGACTGAACTGCATCCCAAGAAAGCATCTTTGAGCAGTCGTGTTCCTTGGGCTTTGGCAACCAGTTGCTTTCTGACCCTAACCCATGACATCCTTCTCTGTCACCCTCCTGTCCTTCCTACCCACAGCAAAGTTGCTGTCACTTTTACTGCTAAACTTTTTCCAGAGTAGATCATGTAAGTATATTTTTTACCATTACTGACAGTTAGGAAGTGCTTTCTTGTACTAGAAGATGGATTGAATGAGGCCACAATTCCTTGGGATGTTTCATGAGTTGTGTTCTTTCCCACCTTGCTTTTGTTCATCTTCAGGATCATAACAGATGGGTGTTAACTGTTCTTAACTCTCCCACCTATGAATTTCTTACTTATAACTTGTCGGACTCTCGCTGTTGGAAGTCACAAAATCCCTCCCCTATTTTCTCAATGAAAAGGGAGACTTTTTAAAATTGAAATGTCTAGCAACATTTTATTGAAGCATAGATGAATCCAGAAATTCCAATTGTTTCCAAGGATCCTTTTCTCGTACACTTGCCCTACACTAAGCAGAAAGAAGCACCGTGATTGGCTATATCTTGGCCATGACACAAATAATAGAAGGATGGTTCATTAAAGTGAAGCCAGGATGTCATGATAAGAATAAGGAGGGATGGGTTCTGTGCAGGCAAAGACAACTACTGTCTACCACAGTTTGGTTATAATGTCTGAGAATCTGAGTGTTAGCCCAGTGTCTCGGAGACTTTGTTTGGCATGCTGGGATATGGTGCTCTCCGGGATGATAACTACCAAGCTAGGAAAAAGCCCCCAATTCATCTCACGTGTAAACTTTTTCTCATCAAGATTCTGTTTCTCTTTCCCTCTTTCTGGCTTACAATATAGTAAACTGACCAAGAGCTTTGACTCTGAAGTTAAATTTCTTGGGTTTGAATCTTGGCTCCAATATGTCAACTCTGAAATTTGGGGCAAGTTGTTTACCTTCTTTATGGATCCTTCCAGCAATCCCTTCCTTCCACAGTGTTTCTTCTATCATTTATCCTTTATCAACCATTATAACTGCATCGTTCCTGTGATGAAATAGGGAATTTTAAGTCCCAATATAGTTTCAGACCGATTGCAAGTCACTAATAGACACTGGTTGGTTATTATCACTTTCACCCTATAGCAGAGATGATTTCCAGTGAACAGAGTCACTGTGCACGAGGCTGAGCTCATGGACAATGGACCTGATCTGTCTTCCTCTTGCTAAAGCTTCCAAATTGTCTTCCACTCCTCCTCTTTCCTTTCAGGAACGAGTTAAGAGTATGAATTCAGGAGAGAACGAGAGAAAAAAAACAAAGGGCAGGGAGTTGGGTGGCTTAGGAGGCTGAAGGAGGAGTTGGGGGAGGGGAAAGCATAATAAGAACGTATTGTACAACATCTTATTTTTTCAATTAAGAGAAATGACTACCAGGTGGTAGTGTGCACTTTAATCTGAGTACATGGGAGGCAGAAGTAAGAGGATCTACTGGTCAACGGAGCGAGTTCCAGGACAGTCAGGGCAAAGGAGTATGAGTAGTTTAGGTTGGACCTGATGTGATATACTTCTAATCTCAGCACGTAGGAGGCTGAGACAGGAATCATGAGTTTGAATATAGTATGTACTACATAGTGAAAATAGTATGTACTACTCCCCAAATAAATAAACACAGTATTAGAAAAGAACATAAGTTCATGAGTCACGGATTGCTTGGACTCAATCCATACCAGAAACAATGTTAAAATGTTGTTTAAAATAAGTGTTATGGGCATTGGCCCAAACCAAGAAGCAGAAACTTCTAGGTTCTTTGTTGTATCAGGAGTTCGCCCTTGAGTTACCACGCCATAGAAATGTCTATACCTTCTGGTTTGGGAAGCTAAGTCTATGCTAATGGGTTTGTATAGAACAGTGGTGAGGGCAGCAGCTTTGCAGCTTCCATATACTCACTCCAGGTGCCTCGTGGTTACTAACCTTAGCTGTTTACTTATTATGCCATCTCCAGGGGTCACCTATTGTTTTTATTCTATGTGCTTGTGTGTGCGTGTGCTCATATGTTATATTCAAGTACCAGTAAAAATCATCTATTGTTAAAATAAGTCCTCATCTTCAGTTTGGGCTTAAATCCTGTTTCCCTTGACATTCTTATACCAGATGTCCTAGGTTTTACCTTCCACAGAAAAGAATTGCTCTTCAGTGGGGAAATTGAGTCTTCAGAAATGGGAGCTTATGTTCAGCTTATCAAATTTGGATCCAGTTCCTCCTCCATGATAATTAACATGCAATGATATTCCACATTCTTTTTCTCTGGCAGGCCCTGGCAGACTTTGCAAGGTTCAAGCCGGTTCTGAATAACGCTAAGATAAATCTCTGCCTTTGTCACACTGTTGAGCTGCTAATAAAGAGAGTAGGCAGGCATTGTGGCTGGCTTTCTTTGGCCAGAGAGCCCTAATGGTGTGTCAAGATTATATAATTCACCCTCCACGAGCATCCAAAAGAGAGATAAATTGTTTGGTTGGGAGAAATTAACCACGGATTGATCCTATCTGTTTTAATTTAACACAGGACGGCTTAGACTACACCAAGGAGCAGATGGGCTATTGATCTGACAATAGGATAATCAGAGCATCAAAGCTGGGGTGGGAGAGCAAGGGGAGGAGCTTTTGAAGCACTTGGGACTTTGCCAGAGTATCCCTCTTGGGATGAAAGCCGTCTTTTAATTGGGCACGCGTCTTTGCTTGCTAACAGTTCTTATTATCGGTAAGAGCTCCTAAGGTCTGGACCTGCAAGGAGCTTTTCCGTAAAGAGTTTTTGCTGGGTGTGCTGGCAGAGGGATGCGACTTGGCAGAGGAAGGGTGTAAACTGTGGGGGAGGGAAGCAAGGCATTGGATACTGGCTCTGGGAAGCCAATGCAAAACGATAGAGACAGAGATAGTGGAGCTGGAATTAGAATCATCTGGTTGATGCTGGAAGCTGCCTGCAGTCTTTCTTTCTGTCTTTTCTTTTTTTGTGACTTCTTTTCTTAAAAAAAAATATTCTATCTCCTTCCCACCAGTTTGTTTCATTCCTGTCTGGATTCTCCAATTCCCAGCCTCCCCATACCCTACCTACAATGTCTTTTCCCTGACTCCAAGAGTGAGGTTTCTTTGAGAGCCAGGCAAAGGTGAATACTGAAGCTGAACTTCTCCAGGGTGTTGGGGGTGGGCTCATGCCCTTCCTTTGCACCAGAAGCTTTGCTTGTGAGTTTGGCTTCTCTGGCTCCTAGGCAGTCAGTTTAAAGCCTACTGCCCCAAGATGCTCCCAGATAGGTCAGACAGAGTTCTATGGTGACTGCTAGGTCAGGATGCCCTGACACATGAATCAGCTGAAAGACCCAACCAAGGCCAAGTATCAAAGGGCAAATGCAGGCACAGGGGGTCAGGGAAAGGGCAACTGAGTCCTGAGTGTGACAGTTTGGGACTTTACCAGCTGAGTATGCCTGACTTTGGGAGTCCCTGGGTCACTTGCTGGGAATGAGGTGGTAGTGGCAGACCGTGGTGAGCCATAGTTTGCCCTGGGTTGTGCTATGTGGGTGGGGCTCTGAGGAGTGTCCAAAGCAGCAGGACTATACAGACCTACGTGACAGTAAGTCTTAGAAAACAACTGCTCTTGGTAAGGGAAATGGCAACAATTACATAAACTTAGACCTTTAGTTGGGGACAAGGAAATGGTGGGTAGAGTTTCTCCTTACTCTCTTCTGCCTCCCTCGCTGTCTATTTTCACCCAATTCCAGCCCAGGACCTCCAATGATCTTCTTCAAAATTTTGAGTTAGAGAGGTCAGGATACTGTGCCATCTCCTGAGTGCTCTTCCCACATGGGAACTTGAAGAGATTGATAGCTATCATAAACCAACTCTCATATATGCGCAGATATATTTCTAAACTGAAATAGCACCACCACCACCTACCCTACTGTTACTGGATATAGGAGAAGAAATAGAGGGCAGAGAAGCCTTTAAGATAAAGGAAAATCATTAATTTATTTATTCAACTTGAGGATCCACTGTTCCAAATTTCTGGACTATGGGGAGTCAGTAGCAATTTTGTTGGCTTTAGGGAACTCGCATGCCAGAAGAGCGAGAACAACTGTAAGAATCCATTTCAGGTACTGTGTGCTATGAGGATTTTCTTTCATTTTTAAATGTTTCTTTTTTTAACCAAAATAAATTAAATCATCTTTTCCCTCCAGTCTCTGCCAGATACCCTCCCCTGAACCTCTTCCATGTCTACCCACTCACACTGATAGTCTCTTTTACTTATTATTGTCAAATATGCACAGATACATAGAAATACAACCTGCTAAGTCCATTTTTTGCTGCTTGTGTATATATGGCTTTTGGACTGGCTGCTCTGCATGGGACAACCAATAGGGGAGAGGCTAGTTCTCCTTCACCCAGAAGTCATTTGTGTCCTGTCGTTCTTTGTCAAGGGGTGATATCCTGCAAAATTCTCCCCTTCTGTGTTAGCATTTCCATTGATATTGCCATTGTTCCTGTCTTGTTTATGCAGCTATTTCTAGGAGAGACTTTCACAGCAGACTTCCCGGTATTCCAGGTCTTAGAATCTTCCCTACCCCTCTTCTTCAATGTTCCCTGAACCACAGATGCAGGAGCTAGGGTGTAAATGTATCTACTGAGATCGAGCTCCTCAGTGTCTGTTGATATCTGTGTTGTGACCAGTTGTGGTTTTCTGTGATGTTCTTCATTTGCTGGAAAGACAGGCTTCTTTGACGAAGAGCGGTAGCTATACTTCTGTGTGGCTATAATGATAAGCTTTAGAATGCATAAGAAGTTATGCTGGTCTAGCAAAGTGGTGGGAACAGATTCTGTTCAAAGGCCCCTGGTCTCTGGAAGCTGGCTAGGCTTCCAGTACAAGTACGATTTCCCTCCCGTTGAGTGGTCATTAAGTCCAATTAGACAGCTCTTGATTGTCACATGTATGTGTGTGTATTACTTATTGTTCCTTTATGCCTGTCTTGGCTGGGAAGATATTAAAAAGTTCTCATTATAATAAGATTTGTGTCGTTCATTTCTATATCAAAAATGAAGCTTTAAAATTAAACAAAGACCACTCACTCTAAGTACTTTATATATTCCTGTTCTTCAGGGTCAGTTGGTTGGGAAATTTTATAAATTTGTTTTTTCTGATTTTAATTAAGTTTTGTAAGTGTGACAACAGGCCCCTGATTTAACTCACATATTTCATTTAGATTTTTTTCATACACTTAAGCCTGCTTTTGCTTTCAGTTTTTAAAAAAATATTCAAGTGAGGGAAAAGCAGTATTTTTGATGTCTGAAATGATAATGACTTCTTTTTTCCACCTAAGAGAAATACCAGCTAGAGGAATGCTAGACTCTTGCCATAGTGGAAAAATAATAAAGTATATTAATAGCTGAGCAAATGGAGAGCTTGCTGGGAAACATTTTCGACTTTCAATGGTCTCACAGAGATAGAATGGTCCTTGAACCTATAGTCTTTTCTTCATTATTACGTTTTAGTACTTTTTGAAAAAAGACCAAAACACCTTTCAATTAAAATTGCCAAATCATTTGAAGTTGAGTCTCGAATGCCTGAGGACCCGAGGCCCCAGTGAGGGGAGCACTGGGGACCACATGTTGGTGTGTCTTGTTAGAAATCTGGCCTGGCCTCCCTCTGCTTTTCCTGCAATTTCAGTGTGCTTACTGGGCGTAGGAATTCACCTGCTAAAGCAATAAAACTTCCACATGCATGGCAGGTGAAGAGACTGGCTGCGTGGTGGTCACGGTTGTTCAGCTCAGGCTGAAGGGATCTTCCATCTGTTCTCCCCAAGACGCTTAGTTTAGGCTAAAATGCCATTCAAATGCACTCATGGTCTCAGACCTCTGTAAAGGGGGTTGCAAATGAAAATCGACAAAATGGGTGCTAGAGAGAGCTAGGTGCAGGAGCATAGATGCTGGGCTCATTCAGACCCTTCAGCGTTCTAGTTTCAGACTTGGTAGCTAGGTGACTCAGCTGTCTGACTTCACACAGGCAGCCTAGCCTAGCTGTCTTCATCCCTTATCTTTAATGAAGAAAATAATAGTACCCGGGGAGTTCTTGGGGGTGGGGAGAAGGTTAATGAGTTCACATATTTAAAACTCACAGCAGCGATTCCTGAACACTCAACCTGATGGGAGGGTGGGCCGGTGCTAGCTCAAGGAAAGAGATTGAGTAACCCCAGCGTCTTGCCCAGCCCATGCTGTTAAATGCTGGGAGATAGCGTAGGGTTTTGTGAAGAGCGAGACAACGAACAAATGGAAATTAATTTACCCCATGTAATTTTTTAAAGCTTGAAATTTTCAATTTAGATGTCCTGATTTCTTTCATTAATTTAATCACTATTCAATTAGTTAAAAAGAAAATCACTCTCGAGCCATCCCCCATTTATAATATTTTAATGTTACTTGTGTCGGGTGCTGAGAGTCTCCAGAAAGGATTTTTATTAAAAATGCTATGCAAAAATCAATAGATTGCATTAAAAACAATTATGAAAAATATGACAGAAACAGCTCATTATTTATTAGTAGACCTGGGAGGTATGGAAGGTGCTTTGGGGATGCTTTGAGAGGAGCAAGATGGCTAAGTCGGTACAATGCGTATAATACAGAGTGACTGAAGTCCTTACTGTGGCTCTATGAAGCATCAGGCCCTATGCTAGCACAGGAGCATGGGAGAGGCTGTCTTTATATTCGCTCTTCACAGAGAATGCTCAACTTCAGAGCAAGATTAGAGAATTACACACATAACTACATGGAAGGAAGGATACAAAATGATCTACTTCTTAGCAGGAAATCAAGTCTCAGGTTGTTATTATGGAGGAGAGTTTAGAAGTAATATCGCTTAATCCTTCATGCAATGAGAATCTTGTTCCATCACAAGTTTCCAATTTCATAACCCAATTATTTGTTTACTTTTTTTCTCAGCTCCTAATAATTGCTTGCTGTAGGTCACAGTTGTGGGGGAAACTCAAGTTAACAGAGCATCCTACGAGTCAGATGCCTCAAGTCTAAGGGGAGCCCAATCTTTTTATGCCCTTAGCTAATTGAATGAGGCCTGCCCATGACTTGGCAGGTATTCTGCTTTGTCCAAATATTTTAATCTAACCAAAAGATTACTCTCATAAGAACATACAAAATAATTATTGACCAAAAACCTTGTTACTGTGGCCTAGGCATACAATCACTCTCAGGCACGACCTTGACCCTGGAGGCTTCACAATCTGGCAAGAGATATATAAGTACAATAGCTAACTGCTTCATGGGCCTGTTGTCAATGGTACAGGGGAATTTCAGGCAGAGGAAGTGGGAAAGAGGAAACCAATTTGAGGATGACAGAGGGGATGTCATAGGAAATGAGATCCAACTGATCCCGAATGCTGAAGCATATACAGTCTTTATTAGGTTGAGTAAAACAACATGAGGAGAAAATGAAAAGAACTGATGTGGAAATCACACATACACACACACGTGAGCATGCATGCACATAGACACATGCGCACACTGTAATCACCCATCAAAAGTTGGAAGTTTCCAAAGACA
This sequence comes from Alexandromys fortis, assembly GCF_014885135.2. Lineage (NCBI taxonomy): Eukaryota > Metazoa > Chordata > Mammalia > Rodentia > Cricetidae > Alexandromys > Alexandromys fortis. The sequence continues at coordinate 11,564,006 of NW_026067930.1, forward strand.
GCCTGTCTATTGGGATGTGCTGTTATTTGTTTTTGTTACTCATTTAAACTCTAGGAACAAGTAAGTCATTTTACATACAGCTAATGCTGGTTGTATTGAAATTGCTCATCAGAAAATACCCTTTTCCCACTGCCTACTTTTCTCTTGCTAGCTATTACCTTCCTTTTAACAATTTTCAGATATAGATACCAATTCAAGCAATATGGCATCTCTAAATATCTCTATATACATATATATGTCTAATACACACATATATTATACAAATATATATATAACTCATAAAAACCTACATATCTGCATTACAGATTATTTTGTATTCATATCAAGAAGCATGAATATTGAGAGTTTCAGATAGGCTAATTGTATGTCTAGTTCCATAGGCATTTAATGGAGAAGGGAGAAATTTTCTCACTGTGACTACTCCAGCTACAGCAGGAAGGTCGTGAGAAAGTTAGTGTCTGGACCCACCCCAGTGAGTAAAATGAGTGACTGGGTATGTGGGAATGGACAGTCACCTGTGAGGGGTGGGTGGCAGCAAACTGCACAGCTCATGCCTCGTGGGAAAGAGCAGGTGTTCCTCCACTCCAGCCAAGTGTCCCTGCTTAGGGGAGCAAACTTCTGTTGCAAAACTCTAGATTCCAAGAGACACTGGAATTCGGTTTTTCTTTTTTAATTCTTTCTTCTAAAAAAATAAGATATCTTTATTTTATTTTTAAGTGCTGGCCCCAATACATAAAAACACTATGCAGGCCAAATTAAACACATCTTCTAGCTGGGTGGTTCCCATGCGCCCTTTTTCCCGCCAGTTTTTGACTTTAGGTTTATGCTCTTATTTCTCCTGATATGTCAATATTTCTAACACTTTGATGTTGCAGCTCCTCAAAGTGTTTAAATAGGTAACAATAATCTTTGTGAAGCTAAATGTGGTCCCATATGATTTCCATCAAACCATATGAGAGATGAGGTTATTATATTCTTACAGTCCTTGAAGAAACAGTGGCTGTGGGATTGATGTACTGATACCAGCAGACACACAACTGAAAAAGAACTTGCCCCGATGCCCCGAACCCTGTCCTTTCTGTATTATGTAACTGGTAACTGTCTTCAGCTCTAGGCAAGCTAGAAAGTACTAAAGCAACCAGGGGTCGAGAGTGGTGGAAGGGAAAGTATCAGTAGTTTTTCATAAGCTTGTGTTCAAGGAGATTAAGTTTCTAGAAATGCAGAACTGGTCAGAAATCAGAACTAAGTTGGAAAGTCAGATCTTGACTGTTCTCAGCCTCTAAAGACACTAAATCATGCCACCCCCAACAGTGGGCATCAGTAGTGATTACAATGACATTGGATTGGGAGATATCTCAGAATCATCTATGCGTTATCTATTGAATGTGCAATATCTAAGAACCTACCATCTTTCAAGTAGCATGTGGCTTTCTTCCTACTCCTCTTTCCATATTCTCTCTGAAATGAGAGCTGAAAGCAAGAGTCCTATGTCAATGGCATGTTGAAAAGCGATTTACTTATTTGAAAATAAAGTCCAAACTCTTACTCTCTTGACTCTAGTCATGGGATTGTTCCTGGGAGGAAGTGAAATGACAGGAATTGCCTTCTGAAAGCCATCTAATCTTTAGATACTGTTAGGTGGTCTCTGATGAACAAATGCATGTCTAAAGTTTCTGAATAATAATACATCAAGGACAAATATTTGACATGATTGATGGGCGTAAGCTCTAGCTTCTACCTTCTGTAAGATGTAATTCATTTTGGTATTCAAAATTATTCCATGCTACAGAATTGGATTTAGGTAAATCGTGTGTGTGTGTGTGTGTGTGTGTGTGTGTGTGTGTGTTGTGCATGTGTAGGTGCATGCATGCATGTGTGGAGACCACAGGTCAACCATGGATGTTGTTTTTCATGGGTTGTTGTTCACCTTGTTTTTGAGATAGGGTTTATCATGGGCCTATGACTTGCAAAATAGGCTAGATTGACTAGCTAGTGAGAATCACTGGTTAACCTATCTCTGCCCCCACCCCCTATGCTGGGATTACAAATGTACCACACACTCTTTCTTTTTAAAGCATGAATTTTGGAGGACTGAATTCAGGTCCTCATGTTTGCAAGAAAATATTTCACCCACTGAATTGCCATTCTAGCCCCGAGATAAGTCTTTTCTGGTCTCTTACTTGATAATTTGTGTGGTAGGCTCTAGGGATTCACAGGGAAGGAGGGTTCCTGCCTTTGAGTAGTAGTAAACCATAAAGCCTAGTAGGCAAGACAATATGTTATGTGAGCCTTTAAAGCCATAGGCCTCTAACCATCTTCTGGCAGACTAATGGAGTTTGGAGAATAAGAAAAAAAATGTGCGAATTTAACTGTCATCGTTTGGTGCCATGGTGTCTGTGTGTGTGTTCCTTATGGGCAAACAAGTCTTTGAGGAGAGAGAAGGGCAGGATGCTGGGCAGGATGCTTGGCATGTCAGTGCAAGCAAATAGAGATACAGGCAGAAGAAAGGGCGAAAAGTTTTGGAATAGTGATGAGCAGGCAACTGGCAAGATGGGGGGGTGTGGAGATCAAGTGCACTAAGGGAAGACAGCTGTGGAGCAGAGGGAGACTAATGATACAGTGACCAAGTAACAAACAGGAAGCAAGAAGCTAGAGATTCCAGATTCTGGAAATGAGAACATGTGAGGGGAACAGAATCCCCAGCAACTGCCACAAATGAAGTGATGTCTGCTGACATCTCCAGGAAAGCGTTTCTTCCTCTCTTAAGTAGGAGAGGGGAGGAGAGACTCCCTTAGCTCATTCAGGGGAGGGTGATGGGAACACCTGGCTAGCTGGGGGCAGGGACAAGCACAAGTTGGAATAAGGCTACCTAGCCTTTTGATGAGCAGTACTAGGCCACATGAAACACTCCATGTGTTTAATCAACGACACAAATTTTCTTCTTTAATTCATCATCACACAGCATGGGATATATTTATAAGCTACAATATTGATGATCAATCTTTTTTATTAATTTTTTCTTTTATTTTGCATCTTGACCACAGGTTTCTCCTCCCATCCCCCTCCTCACCTCCCTTTTGCCTCCTTCCACCCCCCCCCACTCCAAGCTCTGTTCAGAAAGGAGCAGGTCTCCCATGGGTACCAACAAAACATGTCATATCAAGTTGAGATAGGACTAAACTTCTCTACTTGTAATAAGGCTGGTCAAGGCAACCCAGCACTAGGAACAGGTTCCCAAAAACCAGCCAAAGCATTTGAGACAGGCCCTGCTCCTATTGCCAGGAGTCCTAAGTCACACAACTATCACACAAATGCAGAGGACCTAGGTCAGTTCCATGTAGGCTCCCTAGTCCATAATCTGTGAGCTCTAGGAGCAGGCCAGTTGTTTCTGTGGGTTCCCTTATGATGACCCCGAACCCCTGGCTTGCACCCCCCTCCCTCTTCTAAACAAGATTCCCATGGCTCAGCCCAGTGTGCTCAAGCTCAATCTTAAATCAATCTATCTATCTATCTATCTATCTATCTATCTATCTATCTATCTATCTATCTATCTATCTAATCTCAGTATTATCTGTAAACAGCCCACAGAATCTCTTTGGAGGTTTGTGTTGATGGAAGGAAGTAAAAAAGTAATGTTGTTCCAAAGTGAGGAAGATGGACATGAAGGTGGACCTGAAGATTATTAGCCTAAGGAGGAGCCTAGTCTAAGGGTTAAGGTGAAGCCCAACAGAAAAAGGTTGTGGTATAGACCCCGATGCAAGCACAGCGATAATTTACAGAGCTGGGTGTGCCTGGCTTCTGTTGCTCCCAGACAGACAACTTCTTTGACCTGTCTTGTGATTACTTAATTTTTCATGAAACCTGGCTTTTCTCTTACTAGACAAATGTGAAATCTGTGCTTGAACAATGCCTCAGTGAGTTTAGACTCTTCCAGCACAGTGAGACTTGTGCTGTATCCTGGGCGCATAAGTCATCTGACAGAATAGTAAGGTGTGTTTTCTCTAGTGTGTTCTCATTTTAGAGTTGTTGGTAACCTTTAACACTTCCAAAATTCCAAAATTAGGATTCTATAGTGTAAGGGTGATTTACAGTGGCACAGGGTTGGTTCAGTACAGACAGAGATAACGGAATGAATTTGCCATTTGTGAAAGAAGATTTCAAACAAAGGCTAGCGACTTATTTAATATCTTTTAAGTCATGCAGGTCTCAAAGCTGATTCTACCTCTCCAGACATTAACTTCTTCCTCTATCCCAAGGACCCTAACTTCCCTGAACACCAAACAAAGCCATTTTGAGATTTGAAGAAGTTAATAAATGGGTACCATTTTATAATACTAAAGTAATACCCTAAAATTTTACACTTGTTTTTTAATGATTATTAAAATTATAATTTATACATAATAAAATGATTATGTTATTGCTAATTAATAGCAATGTGGTAGAATACTATAATCGTCAATGTTTACCAATTTTAATCCTTAATTATCACATAAGAGAGCAGAAGATTACAGCTTTCTTCCTTCTACTATTTCCTAGCAGTCCTTTCAGGGAGGTGTCCCTGGTTCCAGAAAGAGGGGGAGAGTATATGAATTGTGGACACTTTGTTCCTAAAGAAGAACATGAGGGTGTTGGAGAGTATAGTTTATATGTGGAGGTTCTTGGGCTATCTCATACCAACTCTGACTTGGTGAAGGCTTTCCTTAAAGGCTATGGAAGCAATGACAAGCAGTGGTTCTATATAGGAAAAACGTAAGCCTGATTCTCCTAAATTCTCTCCTCTTATTAGGTTGGTGGGAATAGCAAGAAGGGTGGACAAAGAGCAGGGCCATCACACAGCTATCCTTACTCACTGAAGCTCATAGAAAAATAGAACTTGCATTACCCCTGCCCCACTCCCACCCCTGCCAATGTTAGATAAACAGTTTTTTAAAACTCTTCTTTTTGCATTCCAATAATCATGTCTGGAATTGATTTTATGGCCAATTATAACTCCCTACACCATCAGTTTTGGTGACCTGGCCCTGGACAACATCCCCTCCTTCACATCCGTCCCTTTTTCTCTTCCTGCCTTCTTCCCTTTCTCTGAATCCTTCCTTTGTTTTTGTTCCTTCCTTCTTTCCTTCCTACATCCATTCTCTTGTCTATTTCTTTTTTCTTTTCAAAGTCATTGCATATTAATTTGACCCTAGGGGTAGCCCCAGCAGAGAGGAATTGTAGGTGACAGTGTCTTCCTTTTTATAGGAGAGGAAAATGAGATATCGAGATGAGTGATTTGTCTCAGATCATAGGTGGTGGCCTTGGCCAAGTTGGAACAAGACTATCAATTTCTGACTCCCGGTCCAGGGTCCTTCTCAACAATCATGATGCTTCCCAGACAGCTTATGGAAGTTATGCTTTCAAGGTGAGCCTTTACTGGAAAAGTCATTTGTATTTCAAGGAACCTTGATCTCCTCAAGTTTGCACTTGCATACGCAGTTTATCTTTGGGCCAGAAGACTGCAGTCCCAGGGGTTTGCATCCCTATGCCAGGAGACAAGCTGGAGCAGAAAGACTTAGGAAACCGCAGATTCCTGTAGCCTACACCGTCTTCACTCAAGGGAACGAGTTATTGGACTAGAATGAAAGGCAGGACAATTATGACAGAAAACACTTAGAGGTCTTCACTGCTCTAAACAAGTCTGCATGCATTGTCTCATTTAATCATCACAGCCATTCCTAAATATATGAATTTAGTTGTTTACATGAGGGGTTGAGGCAGAAGAAGTTAAATGATTGCCACATGTCACACAGCTAGCAAGCACATACAGGGGCTGGATTTCAATCCAAAAACATCTGGATTCAGGATTATTGTGCAAGTGTGCTGCATACACATATGCACGTACATGTGTGCATGCTTGAGAGATCCATCCCCAGCATGTTTGAGTTTAACAAATTTGATGAACCTCAAATATAATTTTATCATTAATCCTATTATTTCCCAATTCAAGCCACATAATTTGGGGATCTGTGAATCTCTCTGAAGGTAATTTCTGTACAGTAATTCCCACTACAAACCAAAGTGAACTCTTATTTACCTTTTCAATCCTATCAATTCCTTATAGGTTGTGTGCCCACAGTATTTGTGGAATTTCTGACATTGTCTTTCTAATGTCAGTTCTGCCCCCCAGCCTTCACAGAAAGTTTACAGATACATTTCTGACATGCCTCATTTGTTGGCAACAAGCTTGGTTAGGAAAAATCTAGTCTATGAAATCACACCTATGAACACCTTTGACAAAGATACAATGGACAAAAGGAAGCATCTTCAACAAATGGTGCTGGCATAACTGTATGTCAACATATAAAAGAATACAAATAGGTCCATATCTATCCCCATATACAAAACTCAAGTCAAAATGGATCAAAGACGTCAGCATAAATCTAGCCACACGGAACCTTACAGAAGAGAAAGTAAGAAATAACCTTCAAGTTATGGACACAGGAGACCAATTACTAAATATAACATCAGTAGCACAGACACTGAGAGCAACAATAAATAAATGGGACCTCTTGAAACTGAGATGCTTCTGTAAGGCAAAGGACACAGTTAAACAGTCAATAAGACAAAATAGCAGTCAACTAGCCAACCGAATGGGAAGAGATCTTCAACAACCCCACATCGGACAGTGGATTGATCTCTAATATATATAAAGAATGCAAGAAACTAGACAGCAAAATACTAAATAATCTGATTAAAAAATTGGACACAGATCTAAATAGAGAATTCTCAACAGAGTCTTTTTTTCTTTCAAGATAGGGTTTCTCTGTGTGGCTTTGGAGTCTGTCCTGGCACTAGCACTGTATGTTGTTAGGGGAGGCTGTTCGTTTGTTCTTGGCTGCTTAGATCAGAAATAATCACTCAGAAACTATATTATTTGAATCACTGCTTGGCCAATAGCTTAAGCATATTCCTGGCTTATTCTTTATTCTTATATCTCAAATTAACCCATTTCTATTAATTTGTGTATTGTCATGTGGCTATGGCTTACCAGCAAGGTTTCCATGGGCCCTGGCGGAGGCATCTGTCTCCTGAAGGCAGCTACATGGCTTCTCCCTGGCTCTGCCTACTCTCTCTCTCTTTCTCTCTCTATATATCATCCAGGCTGGCTATATTCTGTTAAGCTATTGGCCAAAGGAGCTTCTTTATTAACCAACAAAAGCAACACACATACAGAAGGACTTTTCTGTTTAAATAAAAAGGAAGGTTTTAACTTTAACAGTAAAATTATATATAACAAACAGGTATCAAGCAAGAATTACAGTTGCCATATTTATATATACTTTATATTTTATCATAACCAAGGAAAACTATAATTATAACTATGTATTCTTTAACTCCATCAAAGACTCCTAAATAAAAAGGAAGTGCATTGTAAGCAACTTCCAAAACTCTAGAATTAACAAAGACATCTTGCTACCTGGACAGTTACCCAATAGTCTTCTATACCATTGCAGGCACCCATCTTTAGCCTACTGGCCCATAGTATCCAGAAGACTTTTCCATGAAGCAGGAAATTTCAAAGACAGTTCCACTTATTTTGGCAGTTTGCCAGTTACTTTCTTCTGTGTCCTGCAGAATGTCTGGCAGTTTCGTTCATGAAGGACTGCCTCACCTTTAGGCAAGTTCAACAGTCTTTTCTCTTTGAGTCCTGCATGTCCAGCTCACACAGCATAACATCAAGCAGTCCAGGCAAAAGCAGTCTCTTGCTTATGTTTGGCCAACAAACTCTATAATGAGCCTCTTACTATAGCCCAGGCAGACCTCAAACTCACAGAGATCCACCTGCCTCTGCCTCCTAAGTGCTGGGATTAAAGGCGTGCGCCACCAAATGGCTGAAAGACACTAAAGGAAATGCTCAACATCCTTAGCCATCAGTGAAATGCAAATCAAAATGACATTGTGATTCTGTCTTATACCACTCAGATTGGCTAAGATCTAAACACCAATGATAGCTTCTGTTGGAGAAGATGGAGAGTAAGGGAAACAATTCCATTGCTAGTGGGAGTTCAAACTTGTACAGCCACTTTGGAAATGAGCATGGTGGTTTCACAGAAAATTGGGAAACAATCTACCTCAGGACCCAACAAAACCACTCTTGGGCATATACTCAAAGAATTCACACTCATGCCACAAAGACATTCAACTCAACTGTGTTCATAGCAACATTATTCCTAATAGCCAAAACATGGAGACAACCTGGATTCATGTTTTTATTACTAATATTTTAAAAAGACTATTGATTAATTGATTGATTGATTGATGTGTACATGTGTGCATTTTGCAAGTTAGGGATCACTTGTCACATGCAGGTGGAGATTAGAGGATAACTCGTAAGAACTGATTTTCATCTCCTAATATGTAGGGCCTGGGGATCGAACTCAGGTGGCCAGGCTTGGTGGCATGTGCTTTAACCTGCCAAGTCCTCTCCCTGGCCCTGATGAGTAATTGTTGGTTTAATCTGTCTTCGTGATCAGTGTGTATTCCTCTGGGAAAGAAGTTATGTCTTTCCTCGAGGTAGTGAAGCTTACTGCTTTCATTTCCTAATAATGAGACTAAACCGAGGAGAGCCAACAGAGGAAATTAATGAAAGCTTTGTTTGAATGTTTGTGTCCAGCTGTGTCAGAACCTCCTCAACTTCTTGTTTTGATTAACTGGGCCCAAACTAACTACCTTCTTCTTCTTCTTCTTCTTCTTCTTCTTCTTCTTCTTCTTCTTCTTCTTCTTCTTCTTCTTCTTCTTCTTCTTCTTCTTCTTCTTCTTCTTCTTCTTCTTCTTTTCTGCTCATTCTGGATTCAGCCGAATTTCTGCTACTTGCAACTGAAAGATTTATTGCTTCTGACCTGAAAGGGCCATATTTGGCAGTAAGTAGAGTTAGCCTTGTAATGGAACAATTTTCAAAGGGATTCTTGAGCAGCTCAACTCAAGGAGTGCAATCAAACCTCAGCAAAGGTGTCCTTGCCCAGAGGGTACTCAAAGTATGAGCTATTGGTCAATGTGTTGACTGCTCTTAAAAATGTAGATCCCCACTTAGCCCTACCAAATGCAAGCCTACAAGTTCACAAGAAACCCAGGGAAAGTATTTAACAATGTAGTCTTGAAAGAGTTGCTGCAAAGACATAGGGAAGGATATTTTTAGATTTTTTAGGGCCATTTTTTTCATAGAGAATAATACCAAAGATGTAATTGGAGAGGTTAAAAATTATGGAAAGCATAGGGAGGAGATGTGAATTCCAAAAAGATAAAGCAGCGGGAAACAGTGTATTGGTGACTTTGCATACAAGGTTAGTAGAGGCAGTGGGATGAGGCTCAGTAAGATGAGATACCGGTTGTTGTGAGTCACAGGAGACCTTTACAGTAGCAACACATTATTTTGAAGGGTCTTTGGGCCAATGCGATGCCTTCAGTGACTGGAAATCCATGGCAGAGGAAGAATTACTGTATGAATCTTAATAGTCATCACCTCAGGGAATGATTCGCTTCCTGGATTTGCCACGAGTACAGTAGAAAGTGTTACAAATCACCACCCAATGTCTCAAAAAACACGTGGCTCACTTCACAGCCAAATTCCTCCTTTCCCATAATTGCTGGCCTTTGCCTTTTAAGGTCTGGCTTTGAATTGATTCAGGGGATCGATGGCAAACCTCAAGCCTTTCCCTGAAGGCCATTTCCAAGGGTGTTCTGATATGAGTGTCAGTCAGTAACTGTGATTTTCTGAGTCATCCTCACCAGTCCACAAAGAAATGGTTTGGCAGTACAGCCTTTTCTCTATTTCAGTTTCATTGAACGCCATGTCTGAGTCCATGCTGGGCCGAGAGGAGATGGAGCTTAGCAGAAGAAGGAAGTGAGATAAGATTACATGAAATTTATGATGTGACAGCGCAGGCTCATTTTGCTTCATGAATAATGGTTAATCACTGTTGGAATCAGAGACTATTTACTAGCTGGCTCTCATAAATCAAGCCAGAGGAATAGCAATATTTATCATGGGCTACTATCATGTGACTTTAATATGGCCAAATATTTTAATAAGATTGAAGATGCCTAGACAGGAATGGTTTAAATGATGGTAGATCTTAAGACATGAAGAGAGGAACCTAAGGATTTTGAAGGCAAGCACTGCCCTCTAAACATGAAGCTTGAATGGTGCCTGTGCATTTTGCTAACCTGCCTGCAGTGCCCCTGGATGCTGAGATGTGGCCCAGATTTATGGTACCTGGGTCATTTTCCTGACTACCTTTTCCATTTTATAAAAACCATTAAGGATAATTTATGAGAATGAAGAATACATTCTAAATGTGAACACATTTACAACTGTTGGGGTGGGTCAAATGAAGGTGGTAGCTTGAGGCAGAGGAAAAAGCCCTGGCTGATGAGCCTATAATCATCAGATGTAGTATAAATCATAAAACTACTGTGTGACCTTGATCAAGTCGTTGCTCCTCTGTAATCTTTATCTTTAAAATGATGGGGTCCTATAACTCCATGCTTCCTATTCCACTCCCTATCCAAATTGAATGCAAACAGAAGACTTAGGTTTTAAGTTCAGTTGTCTTGCTCCAATCCTGCACATGCATGATACACACAGACACAGGAACACACAATCACATACACACACATATACACATGGATATATATGTATAATATATATGTATTATATATA
>NW_026067930.1:11574737-11754981 GCF_014885135.2 Alexandromys fortis
TATTACTAAAGACATTCTTGGCTGGTGTTCAAAATACATTGCTTAAGATTTGTATGGGGATATGACTGATATTAGGAAAACTGTCTCAGTGTCAGTAAATTTGTTGACTGATATACTCACTGTTTAACATATACCTCTAAACACCTTTCTGTTACCTACAGAGTGCTAGTTATATAAAATTTAAGACAATATTATTAGGTCATTATGCATGCTAACATATGACCTTTGTTGTAGCAGCATCTGCTTTAACAGAAATCTTTGTGATTAGAACTAATTCTTCCCTTGGAAAAAAAAAAAAACCCAGCAAGGTGGTGCGTACCTGGGCTCTGGTAGAAACTGCTAGCAAGCTGAATGTCAAGCTAAGAGCTGAAGCTCTCCTGCTCCGAAACTCTCACTAGTTGTGGGGAGGTGTACTTAGAGGAAGGGACACCTGGTTCTGTCGTGATGAAATGTAAGGTGGTAGAGAAGCAAAATTTATCCCTCCACCCACACCAAAATCAGTACTCTTCAGATGTAGAAAGCCTGCAGGATTCAGAAAATTTCGAACCTTTGGGAGAGAAAAGCAACTTGGAGGAGGTGATGGGAATATAAGCGATTGAGTGACTTCCAATGCTAACAACTAGGGCAGAAATTCCACTTGTTTGCTGTTACCTCAAGAAGCGCGAAGGAAAATGGATCTCCAGATTGTCATCAAACTATTCGTGTTCCATTTACATAACTCACCTATTCCCTCCTACATTGGTGATGCCGTGGTGGTTTTTCATTCTGTGCTTTTCCCAGATCTGTCAATCTTAAAAGGTGTGGTAGAGTAGAAGGGGAAGCTTACAAAACATATGCAGATTCACAGAAAGGAAGCTGAGAGTGTTCCTACTGATTTTATCATTCCTGACCCCCACCCCCACGATAATGGTGAAATGGGGAAAGGATGGGAGTAGGGTTTTAAAGAAAATAGTGGAGTTTTGAAAGCATTCTGGAAAATATGAGACAGCTGAAGAAATTATTAACCAGAGGAAGATGCAGGTATTTTCATGGCTCATTTGATGTCAGTAATCACTAATTTTGAGCTGTGAGTTTCTATATATTCACTGTACTTTGTCCTTTCGGTGCCCCTCATGGCCCATTCTCAAGCCCCTTGATACTGACTATGAGACTATTTTAGCCATCTCTTTTGCTTATAGCATTATTCAACCAACCCCTTAATTGGAAGCATATTCATAGGGGGTTCATTCTAGCTATGCTGATCTTATAATTGAAGGTCATACATTATCTTAGATTGATGTGTTCTTGGATTTGTGTAACTCCTTATCTTTTATCTCCTTTCAGGCCTTGTAGTGGTTAAAATTGCTTTGGGTATTGCTAATACTACTTGACCCTTTATGGGTTTCCAAATGATCTCCTCAACAGTTCGTAAAAAAATACCTCTATCAAAAATTTTCTTAGTTACTCAGTTTGACATTGGTGATGTTTATCTTAAAGATATCTTAATTATCAACACCATTATGCCGTTCTCTCCAGAAAAGTTCACCTTTGCAGTTATAGACAGAGAAACTAGTTTCAAGTTATTTTTTTTTTCTAGTCAAATAAGAAAAACAGACATGGGCGAGCATTGGTCCATCCAAGATTTACTTAAATGATAATAAATATGAACTGTGTAGAATACAGACTGAGTGCGGGGAGAAATAGCATGTAATTTGGGGAACGGGGGTCAGTTTATAACAATTTCAAGACCAACAATTGAATAAGAAGTTACAGTAAAAGCAAGAGGTACGATCATGGAGAAGTGAGTGAGCTTTACATTAGAAGGGTGGGAGGTGATCATCTTGAACTTGTTAGCAGTCAACTGTGTTACAGGACGCAAGTTGAGATGGAGCGTCAACAATTTGAGAACCTGAATTTCTTGGTAGTTCACTTGTGCTGTCACTGAAGTTAGCAAGGATGAGGGCTTGGGCTGAAATTTTAGTGAAAATGCTGCTATGTATCAAATTGTTGGCCAGTGAGATGCACTAATTAGGAGTTCAGCAGAAGACATAAATTAGTAGAAGAGAAGTCATCAAAGAAAATATCTTCAGCCTTCAGAGGGCAGATTTTAGACAAGCACCAAGGGAATATGAATAATTACTTACCTGCTCCACAACTATGAAAAAATTGGCCATGGAACAACTGTAGAAGTGATGTCCTTAGAGAAAAGCTGGGAAGGTCATAGAGGATGTTCTGATTATGTGGCTGTATATCCAGTGTCCAGAATGGAATTACGTGAGAAGAATAACAACAGCAATGTTCAGAGAGTGTTTTCTCTGAAATCTACCATGAGTTGCGGTGCCCACTTCCTCCACTCATTTCATATAGTGCTCAAAGTCTTAGCTAAAATAAAAGTGGGGTATGAATTGGAAAGGAATTAGTAAAATTATCCCTGTTTTCAGACAGTAATGTTTTCCTCAGGAGCCCAGAACAACAAGGAAAATATAGTCTCATCTGACTGATTCAAGCCTAGATATCATGACCTACTGTGGACAATTTGCAGTATCCAGTGTGATAAATCAAGGTATTTTACGAGTGATTGTGTAGTGAGAATTCCCTGTTTACTGCTCTGGACAAAAATGGGATCATCACCTCTGCCAACAAGTTAGACATCCAAGTGAGGTCATCAACTGCCATAGGCATGCTGGTACACATATGAGCTAGTCTACACCAACTGGAGCAGAGGTGAGCTATCCCAGCTGAATCCTATGAAACCTGCCAAAGCATCAAACCATAGCAAAAACCAAAGCCAACCAACCAAACAACCAACCAACCAACCAACCAACCAACCAACCACCCTAATCACCACCATCATCATCATCAGCCGCTGCTATAGCAGACACAGCAACAGCAGCAGCAGCAGCAGCAGCAGCAGCAGCAGCAGCAGCAGCAGCAGCAGCAGCAGCAGCAGCAGCAGCAGCAGCAGCAGCAGCAGCAAATCTCAAACAATAAGGAAAGCAATGGCAATTAAACCTTTAATTTTTGTATATATTTCAGAAGGGTTCCAAAACAGGAAAAGAGTCCCAGCAAAAACTGGGGCCATCAATTCTGAATGTAAACAGTTGCTTGGCATCTGCTTTGTCTATGTCTAATAAACAATAAACCATACCATCTGAAAAGTGTTATTTTAGTGACAATGCTAAGCTACTAGGTAAATAAATAAATAAATGAAAATGTTTGATTATAAACTACAAGATGATATATGCTTGCAATTTTGAAGTCATATTGTTCATAAACTTTATTAATTACAAATATTAACTAATAATTAATAATTACTAATATAAAACAATATTAATTGCTAATATAATAGCAAGATGCTGAATTAAATTAAAATATACTTTTAGCAGAGGAAAAGATTGCCTCTTTCTGAGGCAATGGTATAAGGTAATAGAATCATGTATGTACCACTTTTAAAGTAACAGAACTGGGATTAACTCACAGGGATCATCTGTATGGGTCATCTGAGCTGTTTTCTTCTGTGCTATCAACTACAGGCAATATCACAATGGGAAGAAAGTTGTTCTCTTTGCTCTACTTTGACTTCTTAATGGCTGGATAAAGAACAGACAAACATATAACTGATTATAACTCTGTCTTCAACATGTCCATAAAGTACCTTATTGTAATCATTTTAAAACTGAGATTAACATGTATTATGAGTGGTTTGTTTTAAAAGACTCATGCTTATAAGAGAAAGTAACACATTAAAGTTATTCTAGAGCCTGTCACTCAGACTGATGAGGACTGCTCATACCAGGTTCACACCTATTCACACCTATCTCACACCAGGCTTCTGATCCTTCTTCTTCCATTACTCTCTATCTCTGTTTCCTGAAGTGTTGAATGAAGACAATGGTATACTTATCTTGCATGGTGGCTGGTTGATAGAGCAAATGAGATAATAAATACACAGACATTATTATAAAATATGTACTGGTCTTCCTTGCCAATCAACACTGTTCTTAACATCATTATTCTTAGATATGATGGTGGTTACTTTTGGCTAGAAAAAATGTATTGATGAGTTTCAATACAAAATATTTAAGCTTCACGGGTCATTGAAAAACTGTCCTTGTACAGACACAGAAAAGGAAGCTAAAAATTGATTTACCTAAGGTCACTCTGTGGATCAAAGTTGAGTCTAGATGCTGAGGTCATGAGTTACTGTATTCATTTTAGTATGTATCCCCGCTGGAAACTTAGATCTTGAAATATACCCAGAAAAATAAGGCTTCTGTTCATGACTGGTTGGCAGTGAAAATGACAAGTACCATAATTGTTACAAGCCCTCATTGAAACTAGAACATGGGCTACCAGGCTTAGAAAAGGCCACATGTCAACAACTTCCTATTTTTCCCATTCCAAGATAAAATCTTTCACATTATATATCACCCTGGAAAGGCCATCTGTCTACAATTGCTTAGCTGGGGAAAGAGGTTTTCAGGTTAGATGTATTACTGTTACTACATTTTAACTTTATTTCCATCCCCCTTCTTCTCTGGAGATCTGGGCCTCAGTAACCTCTGCTTTAATTCTTGGTCCCAAGAAAGTTTTGGGGAAAAAGCCTTATCCAGTAATAACCAAGAGGCATAGCCTTTAAGTGGGGCATTTTGAATTTGATCATCGTGGAAAGTCAAAATAGAATGCTGGGTCATCTTCAGTAGTGAAGAGGGTGGAGAGAGCTTCTGTGTCCTTGAATGGATGTGTTGTTTAATGAAATTTTATTATGTTAAAGTTAAAACATTCCTTTTTATGTAAACAGAAAAGGGGAAGTGATGTGGCATTCTCCTCTGTATGCTGTGAATACTACTGGTTAATAAAAAACTGTCTTAGGCCTGGGCAGGGCATAATATAGGTAGGCAGAGAAAACTAAATTGAATATTGGGAAAAAGAAGGCAGAGTTTGGAAAAGCCAGGTAGCCCTGCCAGAGACAGACACCAGAACTTTACCTGGTAAGCCACAGTCACGTGGCAATACACAGATTAATGGAGATGGGCTAGTTTAGGATATAAGAATTAACCAGAAATATGCTTAAGCTATTGGCCAAACAGTATTGCAAATAATATGGTTTCTGTGTGATTATTTCAGGGCTGAGCAGCCGGGAACCAACAAGAAGCCTCCCTACAACAAACTAGCCTTTTTTTTTTTTTTTTCTGAAACAGGGTTTCTCTGTAGCTTTGGTGCCTGTCCTGGAACTAGCTCTTGTAGACCAGTCTGTCCTCGAACTCACAGAGATCTGCCTGCCTCTGCCTCCCGAGTGCTGGGATTAAAGGCATGCGCCACCACTGCCCGGCTTAGCCTTTTTTTTTTTATAACCCAACAACTCTACATCTAGCTACATATTCAACAAAAATTAAGCTTATAATATTTGTAAAATAAATGAAATAAAGAGAATTAATTTGTAAAGTATCACATTGGTGGATCACTGTGAAGCAGTGAAGTGACACAGGAGAGACTATAGCATAGATTCTTATGAGAAATACAATGTTGAAAATAATTATAGGATGAGGGTGTCTCTGCAAATGCTATGGCCATCAGAGGAATGATCTGCCTAAGGCAAGATGGAAATCCACTTCAACACAACTTAGCCAACGTCAGTTCAAACTTCTTGAGTCTGACCCTGAGCAGTGTAATTTTTTGACACATGTAAGCACAGTACAGCTTTGAAAAAGAAATTCCTGGTGACAATTATCACAGCAGGAGGGAGAATACCTCTAGCTACATAGACATACTCATCCTCTTTTATGTTATCACTTAAAGGCAACTCATGTTACATCTGAATCAATAATTCTACAGTTTATATAGATTTCATGATTCCTATAAAGTTTTATAATAATTTTCAGTATTTAAGTTTGTTCCTGGCATCACACAATTCTTGGCAGAGGCCCCCATAGTTTAACAACTATTTGAAGACTTTCTTAATACCTCATAATTTTAAATACTTTATTATCACATAGAATAGATTGAAAATTTAATATTGACTAATATACCTACCATGTAAATACTATGTATTTTTTTTTATACTGTGGCATGTTTAGTGTGACATAGTATTGGTAGATGAAACATGGGTACCTATTTAGTTCTCCTGAATTTGTAATGGGGTGTTTTGTCATGTTATTAAAACTCTTCCTTAATGCAGTTTAGAAAATTTCAAATAATTTTGTTAAATAAATAATGGAAGTTTTCTCAATTGTTTTGAACACTTTGTTTATAACATTTACTATTATAAATTGCTATTTTGAGGGTATGCTGAAGTAAGCTGTCTTTTCTATAGGTTATTTCTGCACTACCTAACCATTAAAATGATAATTAATGGGCCAAAAGTCACTTGCATTTTAAAACTTACGCTGTATAATGTGCTAGGCATCTTATAAAGCCGTTTGACACTGTGGGATTCCCCTCTATTTGCTGTAAATACCACTGGTTAATCAAGAAACTGTCTTATGCCTGAGCAAGGCAGAACTTAGGTAGGCGGGCAAAACTAAACTGAATGCTGGGAGGAAGAAGGCAGAGCCATGGAGCAACCATGGAGCCGCTGCTAGAGACAGACATGCTGAAATTTTGCTGGTAAGCAACAGCCACATGGCAATACACAGATTAATGGAGATGGGTTCGTCTAGGATATAAGAGTTAGCTGGAAATGTGCTTAAGCTAATGGCCAAACAGTATTGCAAATTATATAGTTTTTGTTTGGTTATTTTGGGAGTTTGGGCAGCCGGGAAACCAACAGACAGCCCCCTACAACATGACCCTAAGTAAGTTACTTAATATCCTCTGCCCTTAGGTAATTTTTTTCTTTATCATGAAGCCAGCTTTGTAAACTTTAGCTATTTCACAAATCTGCAGGGAGATTAAACTGTGAGAACAAATGCAGGACATTTAGAGTGGCTCACACGACCCACTGAGCACCCAGTAAAAGCCATTTTATGAATTCTTTGCTCTGATTAGGAGTGTGTCTTTTAGACTACCTTAAAGCCAATCTAATTAGACAAAGCGATGTCATTTGAATTTTGACTTGTATCCTTCTGACTATAAAAGAGTGAGCACACTTTTTATTTTGGGGGTAAGAACATTTTCAACAAGTTTCTGAATTTGAAATTTATAATTACTTAGCTATCAAGGCTTTATGGTTTGACTTGAGTGATTCCAAGTGCTTTTTATATATGAATCTATGGAGATTTTGTTAGATACAGTAATTCACAACTAGAAGAAAGTGAAATTATTGCGATAACTTTTAATTTCCAAAGGCAAGTGGAAATTTCAAGGCACCAATGACCTCCGCACTTTGGTTAGTGAGTTCCCTCGGTCATTTCTCATTCTTACTTTTGCTGATCATCCATCAGTCTTGCTGTTCTGAATAAATAAAGGGACTTTTCTTATCACATTATGGTTTGAACACACAAGATTTCTTTAGATGTCTTTCTTTTACATAGCCTCCTAGGAATAAGTTTGCAGAAGTCTGTCCCAATCAGGAAGTTGGGATTTTCTCTGTCACATGTGAAAACTCATACCCACTGTGTCTTATCTTCTCACCCCTGCCTTCTCCAGGAAGGAGATTTGGGGTGTTACCATCAACAATGAGAAAAAGAACTGTACTGAAATTGCAAGTCTGGAATAAACTCTGGCTCAAATTTAAAGACCAAACTTTGGAGTTAACTTGACTGGGGTTTGCGCTCTTGTCTGTTACGCTCTAAACTTTTTGTCCCCAGGGGCTTTATTCAGAAGTGGGGCTCAGTTTCTTTACTGTCCATTTTACAGTGTTGTCATGAGGAATCGGCAGCTTTATGAAAACCTATCGTTTATCTACAAAAAACAAAGAAACAAACACTCAAAAGAAAATCCAGAGCTATTTTTTTTTTGTGCCAGGCTAGCTGTCTGACAGATTCACACATGAGCAGAGAGTGTGATCTTTCTCTGTTGCAAAACTGGCAGAAGGGGTAGGAGGCGAGTGATGTAATCGTCCTGGTCACTCCTTGTGATGGGGGGAAGAACAGTGAACTGTGACCATAGATGGGAAATGGGAAGTCAGTGGGGCCTGACCTCTCAAGAATGGGCCCAGGGAGGAAATGGAGTATCCGCTGTGGTGCTGACTCGCTAGGTCTTTTAATAGAGCCATATTCTAGGAAAGGACATTAGAGGGAGGGAAGTTCACCCCGGGGCCCTGCAGCACTTCAGCAGTGCGTTTGAAAAGCTGTTACTCTGGTGGATTGTGAGAGCACAGGCTGCAGGATCTATCTCTTCTTGTTTTGTAAGGCCTTTCCTCTTTTTCTCACTGCCCCCTTAATCATGTGTGTAACATTAAGAATTTACTCTGCGCTGGACACAAGGTAGAGTTTTAAATTGATTCATTCACTGAAGATATTCGTATTGTGCTCTGACTACCTCCCAAGCATCATTCGGTTTACTGAGGATGCAGCAGAGAGAACAAAGAGAAAGGAGGGATACATAGATAGATAGATGATAGATAGATACATATATATATATATATGAATGTCTGTATTATCATTGTGTTTATGAAATCCAACCTGTCACGTGTACAAATTAGTAAATAAAATAAACATTATGCTTATTAATGCTTACTTTCTTTTTTATGCTTACTTTCATATTAAGACATACAGATCAAAGGTATATTATAGAAATCACAGAGGATTCCATTGTATTCATGCATTACAATTTCTATTACTGAGGGGATGAACATTTTTTCTTTGTTTGTTTCTTTCACCACAGACCATGCTATATTCATTGTGCCTATATTACTTTGCACACATTGGGATCTTTACTGCTACACGACAAATCATCTTTCATATTCCATAAGAAATCGCCTGCCTTCTCTGTGAAGTAGTTGTATTTATTTCACATGAAGGTTTGAAAGACTTCTTTTTATTTCGAATTGTCTCCATACAGTCCCCGATGTAACAATTCCTTTAAAAATGCAATTTATGTAAGACAATCCTTCGCCTACATATCTCGTTGAGATGGGCACTGTCTTCATTGAGTTCTATGGGGCAAAGTGGTTGCCATCTTTAGAAGCTTGTTTTTCACAGTGAGTGTTTGTTCAAAAATCACCTACGCCATTGTTACCATCAGAAGTATCAGAATGTTCTTCTGACATTTTCTTTTCATTTCTTGCTACTCTATGGTAAATAACAGCATCACATATTTTGTTCTGACTGCTGTTTGTATGAAGGAAAACCTTGGGGCTTACTATAGTCTCTTATTCAACAGCCCAGCACTTTAGTAGATGCTTTGAAGTTTTCTGGATACATAAACATAGTTGTAATCCAGGCAAGAGTTCTAGTCTTGCCTCTTCCTTTACTTTGAGCTTTGCGTTGTTTCCTCTCCTATCAGTGCTGTTTTAACAGCTCTAAGCAGCAGGGCAGAGCAGCTCCCTATCAGTGTGACTGTGGGAACGTCTGTGGGACAGAACTTCACTCCTGTTTGAACTGGGAATACAGCATTTCTCCCAGGGCTTTACAAATTTGGAGGTAAACAGTTAGACAGTTTGCAAAGTTTGCATGTCTTATAAAGTGTCCCACATACAAATGCCTTTGGCAAGAGCTGTGAGCTCTGTTCTCTGTGGTCCTCCTCCCTGCTACAGTTTTGCCTAATTTTCTTACCAGACTTCCACGTTGCCCTGTAGTCATTTGTTTTGCCATCAATCAGCATACTGGCCATCATCTGCTCAACTGGCCACTGCCCTCCCTGAGGGTAGGAATTGTTTTCTTACTCTCTATATCCGGAGTTGCTAGCAGGATGCCTGGAAAAACAGAGGCCCTTGGCAAATGCTTGCTAAATGAGCTACTAAATTTCTAAGCGTGCAAATGTATTCTTGAACAGATAAAGTGAGTTTCGTTTTTGTTGGATGTTCAACAAATGACCAAGCTGTCATGCCTCCGTGGGGTTGCTCCAGCCTCACATGGAAGGACTAAAGAGATGGAGGCCTTCCTTCTCCCTGCCTAGGTTCAGAAGTGAGACATATGTGGGTAGAAGGAGCTGGGTGAGTTCCTCTGTTTCCTTCTTTGTGGGGTTGATGGTATGGTAGAAACATGATTGAGCAAGAATACTTCCTTCACATTATTCTCAGGAACTGCTGGCTGTAGAGGTTGAGTTAAGCATGAACTATGTCTTAATGAATGTTAGGCAGATTCTTGCAGCTCTTACTTGCTAATACTTGTGAATGCTGTTAGCTTTGGGCAGGAATAGAGCATCAGCTATGGAAACAGTGGGTCTGAAAAGACATCCCCTTCTGCCGTGTGTGAAGATTACTGGTTAAAACATTTGCCGTTACCTATGTTTTGGATATGTACCTAAATATCAATTGTCTGTCTGTCTGTCTATCTATCTATCTATCTATCTATCTATCTATCTATCTATCTATCTATCTATCATCTATGTATCTATCTAATCTATCCATCCTCTATCTGTCTATCATCTATCATCTTTCATCTGTCTGTATGTCTATCACATACATATGAAGAAAGAAAAAAAAGAGACAGGAGAGAGGAAAAGAAAGGAGAAAGGAAGTAGGAACATTAAAAAAAATAGTACTTAAATTGGTTCTTATTAATCTTACCAGGCAGTAACATTTACTTCACTTTATTTATCATTTTTTTTCCTGCTAGAGAGATCAGTACATTGAGTCTATTCAATGCCTTGTAGATTTAGCTTCCAATTCAGGCATGGTGAATGTAGTCTATCTTGCCGTTAATTATGACTGACTGTAGGTTGTTGCACATTGCTGTGTTTTGAAAGATATTGGGGTTATATCTGGGCTTATTGCACAATAATTCGGCTATGTCTGCGGAGGAGGCTGTGACTTGCACGCTGTATGTTTGTTTGCTCTCTCTGTGCTCTAGCATTTGAGGAAAGGAAATGTTTTTCAATTCAATCCCACCCATCTCCTAAACTCTGGTTCACCCTATCTCACAGGATACCACCATTTGAGAACCCTTGTGGTTCATACCATCCAATCCGACCCATCTAGTCCCGGCTTCTGAGAATTTTTAGTAATCTGGCAAAATATGAATATATTATTTTTTGAGATGGGGGTCTTACTTTGTAGCTGTCGCTGTCCTGGAACTCACTATGTAGACCAACCTGGCCTCAAAATCACAGAGACATGACTGCCTTTCCCAACTTCTGGGTTGAAAAGGATGCACTGTCATCTCCAGCCTAAAGGGGAATGATTTTTCCTCACAAGTTGATGGTATTGGAAGTCAACATCCAATGGCTGTCTCAGATGCATTTGAAATGATGTAGGTAGTAAAATCTTCATTTTATCTCTCTACCGCTGTGTTCACTGGGATAGGTCATTTATTGTCTTTATGACCACATTTACAAACAATCAGAGAAATAAACAAAACAAGTCTCAAACTCTCATGTGACTGATAAGTGGGAATATCTACATGATGAATCCACAGTTGGCTCTCAAATCAAATTGTCATGAATCCTTTGAAATCATATAATTAACAATATGAGATAGAGCAGGCTGGTCATGAGACCTGATTATTGTCGAACTGTCTAGACTCTAGAGCAACAAAGGAAACTAGTAGAAAGAGGAATGGGTGAGAAAGTTGAGCATAGGGAAACATGGGAATAACATATCCCACATACAGTATATACTTGTATAGAAGTGTCCTTACATAACTCAGTTCCATGCAAAAATAAATCTATTCAATGAAAAGTTTAAAAGAGAAAGGGAATAGAGAAAATGAATACTGAAATTTCTGCAATGGTAATTTCTTAACAAATTAGTCAGTGGTTATTTCTGTACGTTTACAAGCTTGATGAATATATAGTTCCATCCACCAGCTGGTTAACATGTGATTATGACTTGCTTAAATAGAAGCTGGAAATAAAAAGGGAAATGCTGTCCAGGAAGTAGTATTGTGGTTGATGGCCTTTGGTTATTTTGGTTCTTTTTATGAGTCTATTGGTAAGGTGATAAAGTTATGATAAAGTTATGCCCATTTTGTGCCCATTGTCACAAATGTCCCAAGGGAACAGATGAACCAAGCATTCTTCTCTGAGAACCATGCATCAATTCTCCCCTAGCTTTTTTACATCTGATTTTAGACTCGTCAAACTCTCTGCCATGATTTCTTGTGCTGAGAGAAATAGTCTCATGATGGGGACATGAGTTTTCTGGTCACCATGACAATTATTAGTCACTGTAATTGCTAAATTGCCAAAGTAGAGCAGTTTGGCCATGAAAAGCGACTATTGTTTCTGCAATAGTAATTTCTCATAAATTAATCAACTATCATTATTCTAGCACTTTAACAGTCTCAGCTAATGTATAGTTTGATGGATTTTCTCTCTCTCTCTCTTTTCCTTTTTAGATAGCCTACAAAAATGTGAATCAGATCCTGAGCTATGGTGCATTTACAAGGGTACTAACTACTGTACTAGGGTTATCTCTAGGACAGACTGAGGCATCTTCCCAGCAGAGTCATTGGAAGACTTTATTGAAATCCTGTCTTAGGGAATCCAAAATTCAAAATCCCAGGAGCATCTGGTCTGAATGTGCTCTCTCTGTGTATTTACTCTCATTGCTGGCATGCTTCCTTTCTTCCTCCACTCTTAAATTTGGGCAGATCGATTCTATATCTTACAAAACTTTTCAGGAACATAGAGGTGGATGAGAGAAACAAGTTCCCAATAGTTTTGAAACTGATATTAATAAAAATCCACATGGAAGCACTTTATGTTTTCTAGACTGTTCTTTAAATGTAGCTATGGTTGGAACTTAGCTTTCCTTACTAAGTTCAAAAGTTGGATCACTGATGCTATCACTAAGGATTCTAAAAATACTGAAATTCTTCCTGCATTTTCACACCACTTACTACTGTTAAAAGAACAGTCAAAGCTAGTGTTTTGACCATATGTTTACAACCTCCATTTTCAATTCCTTAAAAGATAAGAACTCTGCCTGGCTTGTATTAAGTCCTACGCATCTAGCATGGCTCCCATAAGTATAGTAAATACTGTTAAATATTTACAGCGTAGTTGAAAGGCAAGATTTCAATCTTACTGTGGTCACTGACGCAAGTGTTTGAAAATCACACCAACCAACTGCCATTTCACCCACAGGATTCTGCATAAGGAAAAAAAACCCAGCAATTGAAATTAAACTGAATATAATTGATAAGTGCTCGACGGACCTCAGTGGAAGGTTGTCTGGCCAAAGCTAGAAAGAAATTGGAGATTAAGGATTGCCGTTGATATAGAACTTCTGATACCAAGTAGCTCAGGCATTCTGATAATCACATGCTAACACAAGTAAGATATTTATTTGTATATACAGATAATGGGCAAAGGTTAGGTCTCATAAAAATCTCCCTATCTAAATACCCCTTTAACCAGATGGAATGAATGGAAGAATGAGAAGACAGAATCACTAACCATCCACACCTGACTATCACCAATCTAAGCCAGAGAGAAGAAAGCTAAGAAATAAGCAGCCCTTGGATACCATAATTCTAATAATCACTCATATAACTACAATTGTGCATCAACTACATACCCACTCTGACATTCCTTGCTCAGATTAGACAGACTTCCTTAGTGGCACTAGATCTACTAAATGAACCAACCACTTTATATCCTCCCAGTTTGGCTTGTCACAAGACGATCAGTTAGTAGTAACAATCGAACCATCACAGAAAGCAGTTTTCTGTTGTAGGCTCCTGTACTCCCCTTGCTGTCTGTGTGAGCTTCATTTTGATTTTGCATCTCTGTAAAACACAGAACTGGAGGGCACATCCTTTCTCCTACCTTGTACTGTACTAAGATGCAATTATTCATACTGACTCTCAGCACCCAGAAAAGTCGAATTATTATGTTGTAGTTCACACCAAATGGTGGCTAGTTTAGTAATATTTTATTAGGCCACCCAATCTGTCTTTATCTTTGAAGAGCTATGAATAAAGCAAGTCTGGATTGGGTATAAAGGGCTATAGTACTCTCTCCCTAGAGTTGGGTAATTATTTTATGGTGAGATAAATATTGCCAAAGTTCCTGAACTTGGCTATGCATTAGTACTACCTGGAGTAAGCTTTCAAACAATTTACAGCCCAGGCTACCCCAGCTTATCTCAAACACCCTCTATGGAGAGAGTACACCAGCAGTGACTTCCTTGCACATAGGAATCACTAAGTTAAACAACAACAATTGTAAATTGAAATAAATTACCCATGAGATATTTAATCAGAGCATTCTTGTTAACAATTACCAAAAAAAAACCAAACAAACTGAAACAACAATTTGTTTACTTGTGTGTCTTGTGTAAGCGCTTGCACATGCTGTGTGCAGTGAAGTATCTGTGAAGGACAGAGAACAATTTTCTTGAGTCAGTTCTTCCTTTGAATCATGGGCATCCCAAGACAAAACTCAGGAACTCAGGCTCAGTGGTAAAGGCTCTTGCCCATGGACCTGCCCTACTGGCTGTCTTTCTAAAAATTTTTTCAAGGGGGTTATCCTAGCTTCATTTCTGTTGCTGCCATAAAACACCCTGACAAGAACCTACTTAGGGGAGAAAAGGGAATATTTCAGTTTATAGTTCCAAGAGTTTATCATTGTGTGTGTGTGGGGGGGGGGAGTGTGGGTCAAGGCAGGAACTTCAAACAGCTGGGCACAACACATCCACAGTCGAGAGCAGAAAGAAATAAATGCACACAGGCCAGGCCTGCTTGCTTGCTTTCTCCACTCTTCCACAATCTTCTTGGGACCCACTGCCTTGGGATGGTGCTGCCCACAATGGGCTAGGTCTTCTCTCGCACCTATTAAGATAATTAAGACAATCCTTCATAGGCATGCCCATGGGCCAACCTGTTAGAAGCCATCCTTCATTTGAGGCTTTCTGTCTGAATGATTCTAAGCTGTGTTGGGTTGATGATTAAAACTAACCATCGCTGAGAGATACATATACTATCTCTGTATATTGTGACTGAAGAAAACACTGTTGGAGAGCTAAGGAAAACGGAAGTCTGCAAGAAGCCGTTAGCCACTGAGAGGTAATGTCTGACAAGCAATGAATGAGCTTTCGCTCAGGGTGACCTTTGGCATGGACAAAGGAGGAATCTGTTGAGAAATTTCAGTGCCTCCGGATGTCTGACTTTCTTGAGCATTGGGAAGTGCTCATTTTTGACCCACCCTTTACACTTGCCATTCAGGAAAGGAACCCTCACTAAAAACCACTTGATAAGATCTCTTAGCTGGCCATTTGTTTTCAAGTCTCCATGATAGCTAGATATTTTAAAGTTGTGTGCCAGAGAAAGGGGAGGAAGAGGGAAAGGAGGAAGGAGAGAGAGAGAGAGAGAGAGAGAGAAAGAGAAAGAGAAGGGTTGGAAGATGTGTTATGTTTGTGTGGGACCTACCTAGGTCTGGGAACATGAAAAGTTAATTTATCCAGTACACTTTATGTACAGAGCCCTGAACCAGACCATAATTTATTCAATGATTAATTCTTCCCTCGGAGAACCCACACTATTCAGAGCAGAGCTAACAGCATTGGGCTTGGAGCAAATCACCTCATCATCTGGTCAAATTTTTCACTTCCGGCTACTACCCTAAGTAACTTCTTTGATCATTCTGTATTGGTTTTCCCATCAAATGATAACAGTTGCTTTCCCTTTATATAGCTGTCAGTACAACTTCAGTAACCGCCTCAGGCAGTATTTCTAGTGTCCACAGCTTACTGTAGGTCCTCTTAGCCTGTGCTCTGTTCTCTCGATCTGCACACAGCACACACAGTATCTGCTGAACACTGGATGGCAAACATTTTTTAGCACATGAATTGTGGGTTTAAAATAGTCTGGCAATGTGGTGTGCTACATGTACATCATGTGATTTCTGATATGAATTCACCAGATAGCCAGGACTTGGGAATTTCTGGCCGAGGTGAAACTTCACTAAGCTAGGTTGAAGGTCAAGTTTCTTCTCTGAACGCCTGCCATGAGAATGTGCAGTCTGAGTCAGGATAGTAGGGAAAGACTCAGGTTTGTGACCCGCTGGCTGTCCGTATGTCCCTCATCTGTATCAGGCTGTTTTGACAGTTCAGGAAGAGAAAAAGCCGTGCTTTAAGTAAAAGACAACCATGTGAGCATCTCTGTCTTGGATGTGACACAGTATTCTTTCTTCTTCACCCCTTTCGCCAGTTCATTAAGTTACCATCTGCTCAATCATTTACTAAAACCATGGCTGTCAATTTCTAGTCTTTCTATGGGTACTGATCGATGTGTTCAAGATGGGATGCTAAAGAAGATTCCTCTCAAAAATAGCTTTACGGAGATGTGGTTCACTTACTAAGACATATTCTTGTTTATGTGGTACAACCAAATAGTTTTATTATGCTCATAAAGTTGCATAACCAACACCATAATAAGTTCTAGAACATTTTTATCAACTCCTCAAACAGACTCCATAGTCATCGGTAGTCATTCCTCACCTCATGTAGTAGCCCTTTAAAACGCTTCTTGAACTCTCCATGAAGTAAGTGCTCCAGGATTGGACACCCTCAGTAAGCCATGCAATATGTAAACTATTATGGTTGAAACATTTCTTAGGCTCTGGCAACAGGGAGAGAACCAAGGGAGATGACCAACCAAACCCATGTCTCTTGGAACTGATGTTGCATGCTGGAGTCCACAGATGGGTTCCAGGTTAAGAAGGAAGTTCAGAAAAAGCCCATGTTAGTGACAGAATGAGCCAGGCTTTCTGCCAGCTTACTAGTAAGTTGGGGATTGACATGTGTGTGACTTCAAAGCCTCTATTGGTTAAAGGAGAACATAACTTAAAATCTCAGAATAAAACTTCTAGATACTTCACTCCAGGCAGTTGTACAAATCCTTGGATTTTCTGCCTCCCCAGCCAGCTGCCTGTTAAAAGATTTCTTTCCTGTTGTTTCCAAAGAAAATGTAAAGTAAACAACCCAAAGACCCTTGGTTATCAGCAGCCAGTGTAAAGATTTTTTCTGCCCTGGACACAATCAGCTTAGCCAATGGCATCTTTGTTAAGAGAGTCATGGGATGGGAGTGGGGAGAGAAGAGCCAAAGGGTAATTAAAGTGACTTACATTTCTCTTTCTTCCTGCCATAATCCTGAGGATTTGAGTTCTTCAACAAATCAAATTCAGTTTGAGTTTTAACCTTCTTACTTGAAAAGCCAGGTTTAAAAATAGCCGTTCGTGCTCCAATGACTGTAAACAAACATTGGTGTACGGAGTCGACTGAAGGGCAACAGACATTACATAGCCCTGCAGGAATGTGGAATTTAATATAAACGAAGTAACTCTCCTACATATGTGCTCTGTCTTTGCTCTGGATTGCCAGCAGAGATCTTTGTGCGGAAAGAATCATCATAAAACGTCTGAGCCAAAAAGAACCTTAGAAATCATGGAGATTTTGCTGTTGCATTTCCTGAGTGGAGAGACAGCGAAAGAGGATGGTGCTAGTGGCTGTATAGCCGGCGAGAGCCAGAAATGGGCAGAATTAGGTTGTTCAGTATCTTTTTCGGGGTTTCAATGGGTAGATAGCAGCAGAATCTACTTGACCAGTATAGCTTATGATATTTTAAAAATAAGGAACATCCACTCACATGCCTGTGAACAGATATCCTGATTGAGATGTTTACAAAGCGTTTGGGCCAACAGCCAGCTCCCAAATCATGACACAGAGATTTAATATTAGCTATCAATGCTTAGCCTTAAATTAGGCTTGTTTTTTGCTAGCTCTTACAACTTAACCCCTTTGTCAACGTTTTGCCTTTCTTTTCTTTTGTATATTTTACTTTCACTGCTTCTCATGTCTGACTAGTGACTGTCTGGCTTCTGGACCCAAGGCATGTCTCTCTCTTCCTTATTCTCTCCTCCTTCTCCTCTACTCTATCGTCTAGATTACTCCTCCTACCCATTCTCTCCTGCCTAGCTATGGGGTATTCGGCTTTTTTATTAGGCCATTTAGGTGCCTTAGATCAGCAAGGTGAAACAAATGTAACACACCTTGACATAGTTAAAGTAATATACTACAACTAAAATAAATGTAACACATAGTTAAATATTCAACAACAAAGATTTATATGTGATGTGCCCATTTGTTGCCATCGGGATGTTAGGGACCTGCTTTTGTGTATATGGTAAATTACCATAAAGTGGCTAATTTCCCTAAACTTCAATTTACTTTTTGAGAAACAGTTTTAGTTCTATACTGAGTTTTTGGGATGGCTTTGTGCAATAAGTAAGTAAATGTTTCAGATCTTAGTTGGAAATACCCATTCCCTCTCTTTTTACCCTCTTCCCTTTCTCAATTTTTTTTTTTTTGCATCTTCCACATACATTTGCTCAGGAAAATACCATCACAACTGTATTGCACAATTTTTCTCGGCTTATGATAAAATTCTGTGATCAAGGTAAGTTATAGAAAGAGTTTATTTGGGTTTACTGTTCTAGAAAGGTGAGAGTCCATGATGACCAAGTGGAAGAATGACAGCTGAATCAGGAAGTTGAGGGCTTACATCTTTAAAAGCCTGCAACACAAGGAGAGACAAAACAATGGAAGCGGCATGGGTTTTAAAGCCATTTCCAGTGACATACTCCCTCCAAAAAGACTGTGCCTATTAAACCTCCACCAAAAGCACCACCGAATGGAGATAAGTATGCAAACACGTGAACCTGTGGGGGACAGTCTCATTCAAACCCCCATATGTGTTCTACATAATAGAAACAAAAGGAACATTGCCAAACTCTCGTTATGAGGCTACAGTTACCCTGTTACCAAAACCACACAAAGACTCAACCAAGAAAGAGAGTTACAGACCAATCTCACTCATGAACGTGGATGCAAAAATATTCAATAAAATACCTGCAAACCGAATTCAAGAACACATCGAAAAAAACAAAACAAAACAAAAAACAAACAAACAAAAAAAACCATCCACCATGATCAAGTAGGCTTCATCCCAGAGATGCAGGGTTGGTTCCAGATACGAAAATCTATCAATGGAATCCATCACAGAAATAAACTGAAAGAAAAAAAAAACATGATCATTTTGTTAGATGTTAAAAAAGCATTCAGCAAAATCCAACACCCCTTCATGATAAAGGCCTTGGAGAGATCAGGGATACAAGGAATGTATCTAAATATAATAAAAGGAATATACAGCAAGCCAACAGCCAACATTAAGTTAAATGGAAAGAAACTCAAAGCGATTCCACTAAAATCAGGAACAAGACAAGGCTGTCCACTATCTCCATATCTCTTCAATATAGTAGAGAGGACTTTGGACTTTCCACAAAGCAGTGTGCCTTACCCTCTCTGAGGATTGGATGTGGGTGAGATGGGAGGGTATGTGGAAGGAATGGGAGGAGGGAGAGAATGGGAACTTGGATTGGTATGTATAATGAAAAACAGTTTTCTTTTTAAAATAAATAAATAAATTTTAAAAAATAGGTGAGATACTGATGTTGCATATTGAAACCAAATCTACTTTGTGATTCTGAAACATTGATATCCAGTTTAAGAAGAGAAAGGGTAAAAATGTGTAGAGAGAAGAGGAACTATTATGAATGAACTATAGATACAGCTTATGTAAGGAGCAAATATGTCAGGCTTTTTTGTAAGTACTCACTATCATAAAGCTTTATATTTACAATGACAACTAAGCATATCAACCTGCCCACATATGTTCATTCCATCAATTGATTGAAGTGAAATTTGCCAAGAAAAACGTTGCCTTTGTATTTCTGTTACTTAACTATCTCTGAGTCAGAGAAAGGACCAAGACAATCCTGTCCTAGTCATCCTCACGACTTTATACCAGGAGTCTTGCTGGATACCTGGTAGATGTTTAAACAGTAGCTGTTGAATAACAATAATGGTGATGGCTTAAGTTCTATGGTTACTATGTAGCAGCTGTTGTATTCTCAGAGTTCATAGTTATACTCTTATTGAACTCTGACTGTGACCTTTATTTGTTTTTTTGAGGCAGAATGTCATACATCCCAGGCTGGCCCCTAACTTGTTGTATATCTAACTATGACCTTGAATCATGACCTTTTTGCTTTCACATTCTGAGTGCTGGGATGACCGGTACGTGTTACTACATCCACTTATGTGGCACTGGAGATTACATCCAGGGACTTGGGCACACTAGGAAAGCCCTCTACTGACACCTACACCTGCAACTCCCTTACAATAATCTCAAGAGTAGATAATTAACAAGATTATTTATACCTTTTGTAGATGGAGAAGCTGAAGAATAGAGAAGCTAAGCTATGGTATTCCTGTGAGTCAAGGAGTCCCCACTCTCAGCATGAGGTAGGACAAAAGAAAAATATATCTTCTGTCTAATACCTGTTGTCAAGTGGTTGATAAATCGACAGGGTCTGGAGAGATAAGAACCAAAGAGTTACCTAATATTTTTGGTCCTTGGGTAAATGGCTGGGGCCATCAGGACTGGGAATTCATTGGGCAGAGATGTGCATAAGGGCTTCAGAAAGAAAACTTAGTGGTAAATAAAAACTTACGTGTTAAATTTCTCTTTTCTTTTTCATCAGCTTGGGCCTTTCTGGCTCTTTTATACACACACACACATCAATTAATAGTATTGTTGTCTTCAGGGTAGTAACTATAGATGCACTTTCCAAGTCTAGTCTCTTGACCACCATTCCATTTTTGGGAGACCATGGGTTTTTGAAAATGCTAAAAAAAATGCTCCTTTTTTTTTTTGCAATTGTTGTGAAGCCTGGACAACCCGTTTATCCAGGAGTCCATAAATAACATTAAACTTTAAGGAATGGATATAAAAATGCATGTAATTGCACCTGGTTTGAGATTACCATCCATCCTGCTGTTCTTTTTATTGCCATGAATTGCATTGTTCAATAGGTGCTCTCTCTACCAGGCTCACATGTCTTTTCACAGCAGAACAGCACAGTTTATAAACACCACACAGCCTCGGTACTCTACAGCTCTGTGCTCTATAGGACGCAGAGCATCATTTAGTGAAGGAAGAGTGATTCTGACTCTCAGGGTTGTAGCTGTGGTTTGGGAGGCATTGTTTGCCACAAGCAAATGGAACATGTCACAACCCCACATTCTCTGGCATCTCAGTCACCTTGCTTCAGTGCCTCTGTCGACAGTAACCCAACAGAACATATTGTGTGAAAACACTTCCTCTTCTCTCAGATCCCCAAGCCATCTGGAGAGTCTTTTTGTCTATTGCTTTTACAAATGGCAGTCTGGCTGGTGAGCAAATGGTCCTGGGAGAAAGCAAGTGACAGTACTTAGGACTCCTAGATCCCTCGCCATATTAAACCATATAACATATGTCAGAGTGCCTAGCTGGAAGCCTGGTGGAGCAGGTAGTGGAATTAGTGGTGGGATGGAGGGGCAGCATCTTTGTAAGATTAAGTACAAGATGAACAGCTTCTCACTGATCCGTGCGCATCTACCCTGGAACAATTTGTTGTCAAAGTTCCATGACAATTTCAATTTCTAGCAAGGTGACGGGGTTACATCCTTGGCTTTGCCAACCTTCAGTTTATAGGGGGAGGTGTGTGGCACCATTTCTTTCTAGTCACGTCTTTTGATATTAGCAAAAGTGTCACATATGCGATTTGAGGGTTTCCCCAAATGTAAAGATGTGGAGCTAGGCACTATTGTCACGTGTAGTTTCTTACAGTGTTACTGAACTCCTCTGGGTTCCTGTGCTCTTTGTAGGGAAGAGAGATGCTTTCTGTTCTGAAAGGCATTCTACGTGCCAAGGAGATGCTCAGAGGAGGTGACCAGTGGAATTTCCCATCTGCCTTTGCTCCACGTTCTCTGTTAATGGCAGAAAGCAAAGCTCCACTGAGCAGAAGGGAAGCTTCTGGGACTTCCTCTATTATCAACTGGTGATGGTATTAGATGGGAACTAATTACCCAGAGTACAGGTTTGGGAATCAAGAAAAAGTATGAATGTTGGGTTTCTCACCGATTAAGGTAGCATCTGAGTGTCTCTGTTAGCATGTGAGTGTTGGCGTACATCAAAGATGGTGTTATCTGTGTGACTGGCAAACCTCACTGACTTGACTCCTGTGTAATGGATGCATTTGCCCATCTTCCCCTGAGAGTATGTAAATAGCCAATCTATATCCTATGATTTGGTGGTCAACAATTCACAGATACATAGCTCTATACTTTGCTGAGGTGAACCAAACTTGAGAATTCTGATGAGATTTTCTTTGAGTATGTCTGCAGCAGCCTTTAGTAGATGCCTAACTCTTGCTTCATGGCAAGGTTGAGGTGTCTTAGGTGTCAGACAAACATCAAACTCCACAGCAGTGCAGGGAGAGGTTAAGTCTATAGTCAGCTCACTCCTCTGCTGGTTTTCCATCTTGTAGCAGTCCCCTATGAGAAACCTTTTGCATCTTCCTTGCCAGTTCTCTGCCTAAGCAACTCGATCCAGAATTTGGAAAGTACCACTGATAGGTAGCTGCTCAAAAGTGTTAGGTCAATATGTTTCTCTTTTTCTCCCCAGCAGGTGCTCCTGAGTTGTTCATTTGTTTTCCCTGGTAGAAAGTTTCTCTACACCTGCAGAAAGTTGAGAAAGTTCCTTAGAAAAGGGGGAAAAGGTGGCCAATGAGTTCAATGATAGTATTTACTATTCAAACAATAGATTTGTATTCGATATAAAGAACAGTAGGAAAAATAAAAACAGAAGGGGCAAAATGGAGGAGATAGTCCTGAGATTCACAGAAGAGAAACTGCGATGGCCAATACATAAACCAAAAGTTTTCTAATCTCAGTAGGAAAACATGAGCTGTTGAACCCATTCCATAGAAAATGAAAACATCCGCTAATACTACTGCTGGCAAAAATGTGAAACAGCACAAACACACATGGTCCCTGGTGATATTTCCTTAGTTTTGCCGTTCTGGACAGAAATTATAGCAATATCATGTATGATTGAGGATACTTATATTTTATAATTGATTAATTATATTTCCAAGAATATTTCGCTCATATTGGTTGCACATGCACAAAAATCTGGCATGGAACAAAATAGTAACAAAACATGCTAATGAAACTTGAGGACAATTTTGCTATTCATTACCAGAAGAATGAATGAAACAATTGTAGTGTGTGTATGGAGTGACTACCAGGAAGGCAAAGCAAAAAAAGAAAATCTATAAATTAGCATGATCTAGAGTGATATGGTACATTTGGAAAGCAAAATAGCCAAATAACATAAAGTGCAGAAGAATATAGTCAATAATGCCATTAATTTACTCAGGTCAGAATATCCTTATGCATTTTCAAAAATGCTTATAAATATAATAAATGTATATACATTTAGACTTGAGCTCTGACCTTACAAGATGCTGGTTGAATATTTAGGAAGGCTCATCAGGTCAGAGTTGGAAGAGATGTAAGATCCAAAGATATGAGGAGGGAGGGAGAAAAAAAAAGATGGGAGAGAGAGGGAAAGAGGGGGAAGAAAGAGAGAGAAAAAGAGAGAGAGAGAGAGAGAGAGAGAGAGAGAGAGAGAGAGAAGAGAAATTTCAATTTGTTTCAGTTTGCTTTCTTCTTTTTCTTCCCTACAGAATATGCCAGGACCTTATCTCCTAGGTGATTAAGATTATCTTAAGCTGATAGTATTCGCCATACATGCCTTTTTTTATTCGGAGTACTTTATTGACAACTAGAATGTAATTTTTGAGATCTGTTTGAGAATTAGGCTTGCAATCATGCAGAGATATTTAATGTCTGTGCCAATGGCACACAAATGATTTTAGATTTCGCTCTGCACAGTCACTCACCTAGCCAATCCATTCAAATCATAGAAGTCTTGCAAGTTTCATGTGTTCCACAGAAC
Organism: Alexandromys fortis; assembly: GCF_014885135.2. Classification (NCBI taxonomy): domain Eukaryota; kingdom Metazoa; phylum Chordata; class Mammalia; order Rodentia; family Cricetidae; genus Alexandromys; species Alexandromys fortis. The sequence continues at coordinate 11,598,608 of NW_026067930.1, forward strand.
CTTCTAGATGATCAAAGTCAGCACTGGTCTTTCATAAGTTGGAGTAATATTTACCACATTTGAACAATAATATGATAATGTTAAATTTTGTGTTAGTTTTTACATTGTTAATTTTAATGTGTTAAGTATTTAAATACTATTTATTTTAGCTAAGGATAGTTGGTAACTTTTGTGATTCTCGTAAAAATCATCTCCTAAATACACTTCTAAACTTAGAAGTGATGCCCAAAACAACTTATTCAAGGGTAACTTTCAGTAATTATAATTAGTTAGTCCAGCATTTTTTCCATATAACTTATGAACCGGTCATCAAGAATACAAGAAATAAAAAGACTTGAATTCTTATCTGAAGTTTCACATTTTGATTAATTTCATGGTTGTATGTGTGTTTTCTCTTTATATTAATTTATTTATTTAACCAACAACCATTAAACATCAAGACTGAACTAGTTATTTTATTTGAAACCAGGCATTGGAAGAAAGAATAGACAGACATATTTCTCTAGCACTTGTGATTGAACCTGACGAGCTAAAAATAGAATCAGATCCCAACAAAAGACATCAAGGCTGCATCTGTCATGAAGGTCCATTTGGATTTTATCTCCTAAATCAAATTATTGTAATTTCCAGAGAATGTGAATGGCACAGAGGATTATTACGTGCAATTATCTTTCTCTGGACGATCTGGAGAACGTGGCTGTAGAAATCACATGTAACTAAGTCTGATTTCCTTCCAAATCCACTTCAAATTGTCAGTGAACTCAGGGAACCCTGGGATCACACTAATGGCGTCTTGACTTCGTAAATAAACTTTGCTTATCTACACCAAATCTTACTGCAATTATGGGAACAATGTTACTATATCTTTAACATCAAGGAAGAGCCCGAGTGTTAGGAAATGAATTGATCAGAGCCATGAGAACTTGAGTGAGAACCAAGAACTTCTGGCCCTGAGGTAGTACTCCTTGCCTAGCAAGAAGATGGTTACCCTCTGTGTATCAGAAGCCTAGGAGGTGGGAAGTAGCACAGGGAATCTCGGTCTCAGAAGTTTTGACAAATTTGGATAAGTACTTCTCTTTTGCAAAGGGGGGGGGGTAGGTATTTCAGATGTAGTGGAATAAACACCAGTCCTTGTCTTTATCCTTTGGATGCCAGAGTACCTTCCAAATTGTGACAACCAGAAATTTCTTCAGATATGGGGAGGTGTCCACATGGGGGGAAAATGCTTCTGGTTTGACATCCTTACCTTAGAGAATTAATTAGCAAAGTTTGGTTGATTTTTTTAAAATGCACATGCAAAGAGCATGCAAATGCTTATCAACCCTTGGGAAAGAGGTTGCAGACCTTGGTCTGCAGATAAGGATCATATAATCAGTTTAGATTGATGAAATTTGAACATTACTTTCTGTCAACCACCAGGCAAACCCTTACCATCTGCACAAACTCAAAGAACATATTTTAAAGATCAATGAGTCAAGAGACAGGATAAGTGTGAGTTATCAGTGACAAGGGGTTGCACATTGATGGCAAAATTGTAAATTGAATATGTAAAAGAAAGCTTCAGTGAACTAAATTGACTAAAATTTAGGGTTGGGTTACAGAAGTCAGCATGCTTTAGGAATCATATTCATGTTTTTAAAGTTAAATATTTATATGTTTTAAACTACCAATTTAAATTTGCTGTGAAATAATATTAGAAGTGATAAGTGTATAAATTATATTAACCTTGGGTTCTTTTCATTCCACTGTGATCAATTACTCTGAGAAAAGCAACTAAAGGGAGAAAGGGTTTGGGCTGGAGAGCTAGCTCAGTGTTTAAGAGCACTGGCTGCTCTTCCAAAGGTCCTGAGATTAATTGCCAGCACCCATATGGTGGCTCACAACTATTTATAGTGGGATCTGATGCCCTTTTCTGGCATAAAGGAGTATGCAATTAGAACACTCAAACATCAAGTAAATCTTTATTAAAAAGGGAGAAAGGACATATTTTGACTCACCGATCAAGCGAAGGTAATCATTTTTAAGCTGTAGTTTCTTTACTCATGCCTTTCTGCTTTTTCATTTCCTCCTTTCTTTGAGTCACTGGGTAGTGAGCCTATGGTACCTCATACATGCTTAGTAAGGGCTCCGCCACTGAGCTTCATCTGCCCTGCGTAACCTCCTTTATATCTGTGATCGTTACACAAACAAATGCATATTTAGTTTTATTCTAAAGTGTATATGCATCATGAAAACTTTAAAAATGCAGAAAATAGCAAAAAATTGTTGCATACCATTCTCCTAAGAAATGAGCTTTGGAAATCTACAGACACATCTGTATGTTGATGCACATGTGTGTATCATATAGAAAAGTGAAATAGTAGCAATGACAAGAACGGTGTTGTGAGGGTGCTGTGTCAGAAGAAGAGAGGGCCTTATTTTTGTCCTTGAATAACAATAAATTCACAAGTTACCTCAATTCTTTAACTCACCAGGTCATACTAATTTCACTTGGTATATACGGTCACTGGATATTACAAATTCTTTCTAATATTAATTGGTAATATTAATGTAAAGATTACACATTTCACAATACAATACATATCACATACGTGTACAACTTATGTATATATTTATATGTGATGTCACACAATGATTAAGAAAATGTTAAAAAATTTTCAGAGTTCAAAGAGATGGACCTGCAGACTGTAGCAGAGAACTAACTCAGATTAGGGGAAGTCTGCATGTGCAGAGGTGTTCAAGAAACAGAGTTGCCAAAGACATGTTTAGGTGGAAGGCAGTTTTGAGTGGGCAGTTCAGCATAGGCAGCAGAAACTGTTGAAGATAGAGCCTAGGTAGGGGTTGAAGTAAAGTAGAGGTCTTTTGCTCTGGATGTTTTCTTGGATTAGTCTTGTAATGAGTGACTGGGTGTCAGGTCAGTGTGTCTGCCACCTTCCAGCGTTGGAATGCCCCACCTTTTAAGATTATATGTTGGGGTGCATTCATATGGCATGACTGGTAAGCTCATGCACGTGTTGTTTCTGGTCTGATCTGATTTATCACAAGGTAATTATTTATTGGAACAAATGATTTATCAGTTGTGTCTCCTGTTGTGCTGGCAGATGGTGATTATTTACTTGTGTGAACGAGATGTAGAGTTATTCTGCCTTGGCACTTACACTTAGAATGGAGTAACTCAGGTCAAGGCTGTTGCTTTATGAAATGGAATAACTCAAGTCTAGCTACAGCTTGAAAGTTGGTATTCTATACAAGATGGAGTAATTTATCATGGGCCCAAACAGTTCTCAAAGCCAATTTATTTAGGGCTTTTCATGTACTAGCAATGCACAGAGTGGCTTAAATGTTTCATTCAGTATATAGGTGCAGTCAGAAAGAAATAGGTATGTTTTAACACGCAAATGCTATGGTCATACACACACAGAGACACACACACACTTTTTTGATTTGTTGAATCATGTACCACCAGCAATTCTCCTGACAAAAGTCAAGGAAATTTAAAGAACACATAGTAACTTTATTAAGGCAGATAATTACCAGATGTGTGATTTTGAATAAATCAATTTTTAGTATAATTTCTGTTTCTTCTTATCAAAAATTTTACATCTTGTTATATCTATCTATCTATCATCTATCATCTATCTATCTATCTATCTATCTATCTATCTATCTATCTATCTATCTATCATCTATCTATCTATCTATCTATCTATCATCTATCTTTTATGTGTATGTGTGCCAGTATATACATGTGTACCCTCATGTACATATGACCTCAGCCCAGGTGTAGAGGTCAGAGGACAACTTGTGGGGGTATGATCTCTCCTTTCACTTCGTGAGTCGCAGTGATCAGACTCAGGTTGGTAAACTTGGTGGCAAGCACCTTTTCCTGCCATGACATTTAACTAGTCCATCAGTTCATTTTCTTACAAAATGTATATAATACAGGATCTTCCTGGATTGTCTTACAAAATTGTAAAGATCACCTCAACACCACCAACAAAGTGCTACTATCTAAACCCTATTCTGTTTTAGACTTTCTCATACTTTTTTTTTTAAAAATCATGTACTATACTAATGCAATGACGTGAAATAAGAACTGTTCTATAGATGAAGACAATGAGAATTATAGATTTATTTGGACTACCCAAAGCAATGTGGGAGGAGACGGTTTGTGGCAGATTGCTGATAATGCCAGAGTTCTGTGTGCTCTGCTGTATTCTTTGAACCGTGTAAAATTCTGAATATAAGAGGGTTACCCGTCAGATGACTGTGTGGCTCAAAAACACTTGCTCTTTTCATTTGTAGGATAATGTCTCAAAGATTGTAGTTCTTGAACAGGTCTTTTCATTCATTATCACTATTTTTTATCGCATGTTTATTTGAATGACATCCCTGTGTGTGTTTGTGAGTATGTTTATGCGTACATGCACATGCAGACACTGCTCACATGTAGAGAGAAGTCAGCGACAGCTTTTGGGAGCTAGTTCTTTCTTTCTAGCTTTATGTCAGTTCCAGAAACTGAGCTCAGGTCTCTAGACTTGTTCCACAAGAGCTTTCTACCTGCTGAGCTACCTTACTGGTCTCCAAAAGACCCCTTCTTGTTGAGGCTCTTTGTTTCTGGAATACACACTATCGATTACAAGAACTTGGGCGGCTACATTTAGGCAGCATGCATGGGGATGGGAATATATTAAATAATCCTGGCAAACACTCAATATTTACAACTGCTCAAAAGCAAAGAAAGACAAAGAACCAACATTTGCTTTTTCCCTGGGTTCACATAGTCCTACAACCCTAACTAATTTGATATCTTCCTCAGAAGTCCATCATGGAATATGACTTAGGGATCTATTTAGAAGTGAGGAAGGATGCATGGAAGTGGATCACGACTTTCTGTTCTGTTATATATTATACATACATATATATTTATGTATAGTATATATTCGACTATATATATGTTGAAGAATATAGTTTTTTTAACTGGGAAAACAAACCGATATTCATTTCTTTTCCTTTTTCAAATGAGAAAAACAAGAATATTGTGCTTCTTTTTATATCCAAGGCAAGATCTACTTGGCCTTTGACCAAGGAGACATGGATGGTCCGATAAATCAGTTCTAAATGGAAGCTCTCAAAACCACTGCATGGCTCTGCTATGTTTTTATTCAGTGCAGCTAGACCATCAGGTCTCAGGCAAGGCATGATTTATCTTATGTCACTTCCTTGAAAAGAACATGAGGGTCAAGCCAGCAGTCCACTGTAAAGGACATGTAATATGACCAAGAGATAATCCTTTATTCTCATAAAGCAAATACCAATTCCTTTATGCTTGGCACCTGGAGCTTATGATAGAGTCACCTGGGCTTCATTGGCCTTTGGCAAAGAATCTTCTCCTTCTCTGCATAAACTCTCTTGGGCTGACTCTTCTCTGTCTCTGAAATTTTTGTCAATGAACATCCCATGCTTCTGGAATCTTCTAGAGTATGAATTACAACTTAATATTCACCTTCATAGCACAGAGCTCAAGATGTTGCATGGTTACTACACATAGGTTTATTTTTTTTCTCCCCCAGGTGGTTGTTTTTAGAAAGGAATCCTTTCAGTGTCATTCCCAATTTAGTTTTATACTGGCAAGTTAATTTCTATCTCCACAAGTTGAAGCCTTCGATGGATAGGGGTTATGCTCCTAATTTCATGTGAACGTAAAGCAAGCTAAAGTCACATAGGAAAAGGGAACCTCAATTGAGATAATGTCCCCACTAGATAAGCCTCTGGGCAAGACTGTGGTGCATTTTTAAAACTAATGATTGTCTCAAAGAACCAGCTCTTTGTTTCATTGATTCTTTGGACTGTTTTCTGTGTTTCCATTTTGTTGATTTCAGCCCTCAGTTTGATTATTTCCTGTCTTCTACTCTTTCTGGGTGAGTCCTTCTTCTTCTTCTTCTTCTTCTTCTTCTTCTTCTTCTTCTTCTTCTTCTTCTTCTTCTTCTTCTTCTTCTTCTTCTTCTTCTTCTTCTTCTTCTTCTTCTTCTTCTTCTTCTTCGAGCTTTCAGGTGTGCTGTTAAGTCTCTAATGTGAGCTTTCTCCGTTTTCATTATGAGGGCACTTAGTGCTATGAACTTTTCTCTTAGCACTGCTTTCATAGTGTCCCATAGGTTTGGGTATGTTGTGTCTTCATTTTTGTTGAATTCAAGAAAAACTTTAATTTCTTTCTTTCTTTCTTCCTTGACCCAGGGGTGGTTCAGTAGATGACTGTTCAGTTTCCATGAGTTTGCAAGCTTTCTGGGGGTGATACTGTTGCTAAATTCTAACTTTACTCCATGGTGATCCGATAAGACACAGGTGGTTACTCTAATTATTTTTGTATCTGTGGATGTTTGCTTTGTTACTGAGTATGTGATCAATTTTCGAGAAAGTTCTATGAGCTGCAGAGAAGAAGGTATATTCTTTCCTATTTGGGTGGAATGTTCTAAAGATGTCTGTTAAATCCTTTTGATTCATTACATTTGTTAGTTCTCTTATTTCTCTGTTAAGTTTCTGTCTGGTTGATCTGTCCATTGGTGAGAGAGGAGTGTTGAAATCTCCTACTATTAGTGTGTGGGGTTTGATGTGTGATTTGAGTTCTAGTAATGTTTCTTTTACATATGTGGGTGCTTTTATATTAGGGGCATAGATATTCAGAATTGAGACTTCATCTTGATGAATTGTTCCCATTATGAGTATAAAGTGTCCTTCTCCATCTCTTCTGATTGATTTTAGTTTGAAATCAATTTTGTTTAGAAGAATGAAAATAGATCCATATCTATCACCATGCACAAAACTCAGGTCCAAATGGATTAAAGACCTCAATATAAATCCAACTACACTGAACCTGATAGAAGAGAAAGTGGGAAGTAGCCTTCTTCCTACTCCTCATCCCTTCCTTCCATCCATCCATATTTCCAAATATTTATTACTTTGAGTCAGCACTTATTACAAGCGTATCACAAGCATTAATTCCATATTCAGAAAAGTTTCTATATTCCTTCTCCATGAGATATTAAATAATCAAATAAACTAATGTAGATAGAAAGTTATGTGAATGCTTTGGCAAGCTATTAAGACTTGAAGGATTATTATTATCCAATCTTTAATATCACTTTTTTGTAATCCAGTGTTCTGGTATTTTTCAACCCATTGACAGTCACAAATATTTCTGAGGACTCCACAGGTCTGCAATTAAGAAACTGGAAACATTCATAAATATACAAGTTGACTAATTAGTCTCTAATTAGCTAGCAGATTGAGTATCATAATCATGCTAAGATAGATTGGTTAATATCATGGAAGGAAAAGGGGAGTTTGGCTACATTATATTATGTCAAAATTTACATAAATATTTCATTAAACTATTTAATGGGATCTGCTAGTCTGAGCCATGGCTAGCCAGAAAGTCAGTGGCACTTATGAGACCTTGCTTTCCTTTGACAGTTTGGATATTGAATTAACAGATGATATCTTAATGTGTTTGAAGAATACTGGAAGATTTTCATTGTCCACTTAATACAGACTACAACATTATTCTCAAGTCTTATGTTTGAAGAAACTGTCCTGAGATTATTTGGATAAGCCTTATGTTGATGGACATAGTGAATCACCTTAAAGTTCTTCATTTAGATTTCCTTCATCCCAAGAATTGGAACAGTCCAAAGAACTTAATATTAGTCCTGATATCATTTGTTTTTTTTAAATCTATAGTCTTGTTTACTTCCCAAACAATAATAGGTCATATTTAAAATATTTTCTCTTCCCCCTCTGTCTCTCTCATCTATCTATTTATCATCTATCTATCTATCTATCTATCTATCTATCTATCTATCTATCTATCTATCTAACTATCTATCATCTATCTATCTATCATCTATCTATCTATCTATCTATCTATCTATCTATCTATCTATCTATCTATCTATCTATCTATCTATCTATCTTCTATCTATCTATCTATCTATCTATCTATCTATCTATCTATCTATAATCTGTATTCTATCTAGGAATGCTGTTAAGACATGAAGAATTGTTTTTATCCAGTCTTTCTTACCTACTTTATATATCAGTATTATATATACAAAATTACACATACACATATGTATTGAAAGCTTGGATTTGAAATTGACAGATAATCTTTTAACTCGTTTGAGAACTGGAAGATCTTTATCATTCACTCAATAAAAATTCAGCATTACCAGGAAATTCATGCATTCGAAGAAACCATCCTGACATTATTCAGATAAGCTCTATGTTGATGAACACAATTCATCAATATTTCTTGTCTTAGTTATTTTGCTTTTGAACTTACATGTTTATTTCACGCCTCCCTGATGATATTTTTAGATTTCAGAGTGAGTCAAACTACTGATGCCCTAGGTTAAAGCTCAGCAGTGCTGCCATCCAGTTTTCTCTGGTCTATAAAGCTTGATCAATCTCCGATCTGGTAAAACTTCCCAATGGTAGATCATCATCTAGTTCTGTGGCCCAAGCATCAGGAATCTCAAGAGGGAACATATACCGCTGCACATGTCCTTGCCCCAGTTTCTAGCTTTTGTGTTTCCACATTTAGAAATTTGGCTTATTTGTAAAATGTGCCCATGGCAACTAATAAAAACACTTAAATGTACATTCATTAACTTAAAATAAAAACACCCAATATCAAGTTAATAGAGGATTCCTGAAGTCCTTCGGTGAGCATATTTCTTTCTGAACTAGGGAGATGGATAAACCTGGGAGTACCTTAATGTATTTATGGTATCTTAGTGGCTCTTGGTGGTAAGAGAAACACCACCAAGATGTAATTAGATGTAATTTAAAAACGAAAAGATACACATTAAGGGGGTGGAATAGTTAACCTTTTGCTCAAGTAGCTCTGCCTCTGGAAATTTTCAGTCACTGTTGTTGGTTCTATGTGACCCACATCTGCACTGTGCTGACGGTAGCACAGAAGATGATGCTGTAGGACAGTCCTGAAGGGCTTCTGGCATCTCATTCTTATGAGTTTTTATACACTTGCATTTCATTCACTGGTTAATACTTTGGTTGCTAATGACCTTTGCATTAATTTGGGATTTCTTAGTTCTATTCTTTGTTCTCAGTAACATTGTGTCTTCAAAGTACTATTTTAATCAACTTTCTGTCCTTGATTTCAGCCCTGAGGGTCTAACTTCATCTAAAGTAGCTTAAGCAACAGGCTACACTCAAGTCCACTTTGTTGGAAGAGGAAAGTGTTTATCACCTCCTTCCTCACAACATACACAAATCCTGGTTTTTAGGTGGTGGTAATATTTGAAGTATCCTCAAATATATCATGTGTTGAAGGCTTGTACTCCAGATGCTGGGCCCATTTCATTGAGAGGCAACTTGCATAGCCAGAGCTTTGACTTCATCAATTCAATATTCAATTATTTTATTCAATTCAATATTCAATGATTTCATAATTTAATAGCATTATTAGAAGGTGGTAGAATAATAAGCAGTAGGGCCTACTTGGAAGACATGGGTCACTAAGAGCATTGCTATAGTCTTTGGCCCTTCATGTGTTCTTCTTTCTGTTTTCTGGCCACCATGGTGTAAGTAATCTCCTCTCTCCATTACTTCTATTATAATACTCTGAGTGGCTCAGACTAATGTACTGGATTTATCTGACCTTGAGGAAGCATCTGAAATCATTATCCAAAACAAAACTGTCATTGCTTGAATGTGAGAGGTTTCCTATAGATTCAGGTTCATGTGGTTACTACATGGTCCCAGTTTTTAATACTTCTGGAAGTGGTGGAAACTTTATGAAGCAGAGCCTACTTTGAGGAAGCAGGACAAGTCAGGCTTGCCTTTGAAGAGTCCCTGTCTCCTTCCCTCTGTTTCCTGTCCACCCCCAGTAGATAAGTTTTGGCACATACCTTCTCTCCCATGATGCTTTGTCTTACTATGAGCTACAAATCTATGGAGCCAAGAGTGTGGACTGAATTCTTTGCAACCATGATCCAAAACAGAGAATTCATCCCTGTAAGATGCTTGTGTTAGATATTTTGTCATTGCCATAGGAAAACAACTAATAAAGAAACATTCATACATTACCACAATAATTTCTCTTTATACTCTTTAAATAATGTATTTTTAATGATTTTTTTTAGAATATTTCATATCACATTTCCTCTTCTATTTCTTTCAAACTCCTCCAAGATGCCCTTCTCTACTTCATATCCTCTTTGATTCAGAAGACACGATCTTGCAGCAGATGCTCTGGTCCTCTGCCTCCTATAATCTTTCTTGGCCCTCTTCTGCAGCGTTCCCTGTGCCGTAAGTGTAGGGAATAAGTTGTGAATGTATATTTTGGCAGCAGGCACCCCAGAGACAGTTGATCTCTGCATTTTGACAACCTGTGATTTTTCGTAATGATTTTCATCAGCCGCAAAAGGTAGCTCCCTTGATGGGATGTGAGAACTACACTTGCCTGCATATAAGAATAAATATTTGGATGCAGTTTGAGATTGTACTGGTTTAGCAAACTGGCTGTGATAAGTTATCCTCTAGGTTCTACGGCCTCACTAGCCACAGGCAGTTGGTTAAAATTTATTGTGATAGGCATGAATTTCCTTCTACTGAGTGAGCCTTAAATCCAATGAAGTGACTGTTGGTTACTTCCTATGACTGTTGGTTACTTCCTATGATATAAGTGCATTATTGCTTTAGAGCTTGTAGTTAAGAAAACATCTAACTAGATTATCAAGGTTGATATTCTTCATTCTAGGTTTTTACTGAGAGACAGTTTGGTTCAATTGAACATAGGCCTTCTGAGTGGCTTCTTTTTTAAAAAAACAATTTAAATCTTGTATACTTCATGTTGATTTTATTTGATTTTAGGTCAGATTTTATGTATTCCTTTCTGTCACCTTGGTGATATTTTTATACAGTTTATAGAGTATTTTCTTGTCTGTTATCTCTTCTATCATCATCAGTCTCTCAAAGTGGAAGCCATGGTAGAACAACTAAATTCTTGATTTAAGCAGGTCTGGATCTTCTTGTATATGTTTTCTGGAGAAGTCAGATCAACTGAGGGACCAGTTAGTATCTCTGGGCAAGGAGTCTGATAAACAACAAAAGCAAACAGACGTGGAAACGAACTCAACAACAGTAGGAGAGTATAACTTGCTGAGGAAGTTAGCTGGGAGTGTGGCAGGCCCCTGCCCCTCTTTGCATTAGTCTCAGAAAGCATGCTTGAGATGAAAGTCATGGAGAACCTTGGCCAGGGTTCTAGAAGCTCCTGTGAGGCTTTGCACACCGGGGTCCAGAGTGGCATCACCCATTGGGCCACAGGCATCCTGCTCTGCTCTTTGTGCCCCTGCAAATGCTGCTCAAAAGGTGGGTTGTTTTTTTTCTTCAACAGTTGGCACCTGGCTTTGATGGTAGCTCTGACAAGGCCATGCTGCCGCTTGACCCTACCACTCCCCAGCACACCTGGGCCTCTGTTAGGCAGCTGTTGCATCCCCTCTCTAGCCACTTCTTAGAGTCTGTGGCATTTCTTCCAGTTCAGGTCCACAGCTCAGCTGTATCAATTGACAGCTTAGGGAAAGAATTCAAAGAGAGTTCAGAGAGCGCCGTTGCCTCCCCAAAGCAGCTAATGCTCTACCCCTACATGCAGCTCTGAATGACAGGCTTCTTCCTTTATTTCTCATCTTTGTATTCACAACCATCCTCATTGCTACGGTTTGAACTTGACATGTCTCCTCTGAGAGGGAATGCTTAGTTATGAACGCTTGGTCTCCAGCTGACGACACTATTTTAGGATGTTAGTCTAGATGGAGAGAGTATGTTAGTTACTGGGTAAAAATCCTTGGAGATATTTATTCTATTTCTGTTCTTGATTTTGCTTCCTGGCCCTCCATGTGGCTTTGTTCTGCCATGTCCCTCTTTCTGTGCCAAAATGAACTCTTTGAGACTGTGTGCTGAAAGAAATACTTCCTTTTAAAAGATATATTGTTAAAGGTACATTGACCACAGCAATAAAAAAAAATTCAGTACATTTCTTAAAAGGATATTAACAAATAAGCAACTCCTTTAGTTATACCATGTTTCTGCCCGTGTGTCTTCAGTGGCTTGCCATTGTTTTATTGCCAGACTCAGCACCCCCACATGGTTCTTTAATTAAACAGCTAAAATACTGCAAACAAGCACACCCTTAGATTTACATTCTCTTCTTATTTGATCATTAGAGGCAAGTACTATGATGAATCTTTAGTTTTTGCATTTTATCTTTCCCTGTATTTTTATGTGCAAATATATGAACCAATCCTATCTGGCATCAACAGGAATCAATAGGCAAATCCATTCTATGGCCTATTTCTGTAGTGACTTATCTTCCAATCATATATCTAAGACTATTCAGAATTGTAAGCAAACAAAATTAGTCTGTATTAGTAATACAATGTCGCCCACAAAGTCTATAACATTTACCATTTGTCCCTTGTAGAAAATGCTTACCAATCCCTGATACATAGTATGGCTTTCTTTTAAGTTATAAATTAGTAACATAACTTATTTATGAAGCTTATGAACTTGTTTGGTTTTCAGATATATCTTTTAAATCATGTGTGCTATGCACCTTTCTGTCTGTTTGCTCTAAGCCTTTTAATAGCTGCATAGTGCTTCATAAGATTAGCACAGCAGAAACAATAACCTTATTACTTAAGTAGATGAACAGTTAACTATTTCTATATTTTTCTACCATGAAAAAACTGGAAGAAATTTTGACATTTTTTTGGACACTAAAGTTTTTCAAGAGGTACATTCTTGGAAGTAGAATTGCCAGTTTATAAAAAATATGCATTATTGGTGTTACTGGAGAGGGTTAAATAATTCTTCACAGTAGCTGTAAATGTTTCAAGGCTTATTTTGAGATAAATTATAAGCACCTTCAAGTTTCAGTTCCCCCATTGTTCTAGATAATTGTAAAGATAAACCCTGTCTTAGTGGTCTTCAGTTTTCTATTGCCTTCACGCAACAGACAGAACACTGTGAGCAATAGCCATCTAAGGACCCTAGCGTGCTGATAAAGCGAGACTGCTTTGAAGAGGTTACTTGCAATAACGCCAAGGAGGACAACTGCTAGCCTAAATGGAAATGACAGAGGTAGAAGGCTTTCTCCAGGAGGGGTTGTTACGAGAAGACTGAGTAATGTTGGACTGGAAAGCAATGTCTGGAGACAGGTGTTCTGTTTTGGCGTAGACAGTATGTACTATTTGCAGATGCTGTTGGTGACAATGTGACAGAGACAGCTTCCCTCTGGGTATACAACCTCAAGGTCTGACTAACAAAAATGTCCTTGATGCCGGCTGTGGTTGCAATAAAGAAGAATTTGTTAGATAGTCATAGTAAACTCATCCTGAGGCATAGACTTAGGTCAAGGCAGTGGAAGGGAAGTAGGGAAAAGATAAGTGATTAAAGAACCTTGCTTCACATTGTTACTGCAGTCTTTAGCATCTGATATGAGATCCTAGACCTACACAGCTCTTCCAAGTTCTCCATAATCCATGTGATCTAAAACTTGAACTGGATGGACCCATGTGACCGCCTCCAACCTTTATGTCCTTTGGGTCTGTTCCTAGGATTCTGTGAATATTCTTCTAACATGCAAAATGAAAAGGTTTGAGTAAATAAGCTTCTCAGCTGAATACAGAATGTATTTATTTTGCACTGATTTCTGCCCCACCTTGCCTCCCATCACCTCCTATCTAAATGACTGAAAAAGGCTATTAATCAGTTTCTCTGGCTCCAGTCTCTACAGTGTTGTCAAAGGGATGATCTTACATATGGAGCTCAACCTTTAAGAGGATCTTTGATGGCAGTTAAAATCCCCAACACGGAGAAGGTGGTTCCCATCACCTCTTTCTGGCCTCCTGGATTCAAGCCAACTACTCCCCCAAATGCCTGTCCTAAAATTTACCACACTGTTCTGTATATCTTTGCTTCTCACATCTCCATTGTTAGAAATTTGCAATCAGAGCAGGAAATAGCTTCCAAAAGTTCTTGTAGTTTTAGCACCTAGGAGAATAGTTAGCATCTGTTGACGCAACAAAGTCCAGTTTGCTTCTACACTATGAAGACATGAAAGTCTGTGTGTATTCATGCAAACACATCTTTTTGAGATGCCTTTGTTGTACTTGGAGCTTAAGCAAGACAGAGATCTGCTACATGAAGCTCCTGTTTGGGTGGAAGCATCTTGATTAGAGACTAGTCAATCATGCTTCATAAATAAACCTTTAATTAGGCGGGACTTGAAGGAAAAGCAGAGCTATAGGGGGAATGATAAGGATAGCTGTGGCACAGGGAAAGGATTATATGGGGATTATAGGACCAGGAAGCTGTTTTTTTAAAGAAGCCATGCAGTTTTTGCCACTAAAGCTGAGTCAGAAAACCTCTTAAAGGAGCTTTGGCCCTCGTGCTTGTTGCCAGCAAACAGAGCCCATCTGGGGAAAAAAAAATGCTGGCTACCAATCAGCCGTGCTTTCCTCTATTCTTTTGTGTCTAGGATTCCTTTCCATGCTTAGTCAGGTTTTACGTCAATGTCGTTGACTCAGGGTGGCATGCCAATCTGTTGGCAGAGGCTTCTCATTCCCAGAATCAAAATAAGCACACAGAAGCTATATTATTTGCAATACTCTTTGGCCAGTGGCTTTATTTCTAGCTATCTCTTACATCTTAAATTAACCCATTTCTATTATTTTATATCTTGATGGGCTCACAGTGTAGACAGCTAATTCAGATATGATCTTGACAGCTAACATGTTAAAACACCAACTAAGAACAATACTCAAACTCAGAGCCACTCAAATAAGTAAATGTAAAACCACCCAAAATGTAGACTGTATTTCCCTTAAAAGTGATATTCAGATAAGAATCTGGAATTTTTAACTAACGTCAATATACAATGGAGAAGACACCTTGCATATAACAGTCTTCATCAGTACTCATAGGAAATAACCTGCGTGTCCATTGTAATTTCTTTTTGGTTTCTGCCTTCAGCATCTAACCTGTGATATGTTCTTTTGGGTGTTAACACATCATGAGGCTGAAGCAAGTAGAGGCACTAAAGAATAAGCCGATGTTCTAATTTAGACTCATTCTTCCCAGAGAAGCAATGCTTCTCAGGAGAGCATTAGACAATTTCCCAGCACTTGCCAAGTAATTGACTCTTGTAACACCCTGGCATGGAAGGCAGAGTGAAGAATGTGTCCATATTAGAGAAAATTGCTTCTGCATCTCCTCAGGACAGTTGGTGGAGGTTCGCTATGTGCTGAGTTCTGAGACAAGACAGAGCACAGTGATGCCGGTATTGGGGTGGGGGTGGGGAGACTGAAGTTCTACTGGTCTATAGTATCCCTGTGTTGTGAACACTAGTTAGGATCAGTTTGAATTCCTGCCACACCAGTTTTAATTGTTTTCTATACCTGCGTACAGATAATCCAGACATAGTAACATAATCAGCTAAAATTCCCAGGGGACTGGGGCAGTGTGTTCTGAGACCAGGGTGCTTAACTGAGAGAAAGTTACTAAAGAAAATGAGGCAGAGCAGAGTCATAGAGGAGAGAAGGTGTCCAACAGTTTGCCTAGCAGAAAAGGATGCTCCGAGGAGTCTATAATGACATGCGAGGACCGTGTGCAGGATCTCATAGCAGCTTTACTGAACAGTGTACTATGCTCCTATAATTGAGTACCTTAAATTTTTTGTTAAGAGTACGTTTGTTATGAGGGCAGTGTTATGCAGATAGGGATGTCTCTAGGCATAGGTGATGCAGAGTTTTGTTTTTCTTTTTGGAAGAACTCACTATAGGCCGTATATGGTAGGTAGTGGGATAGTTGAGACATTGATGGACCAGTGAAATGGAGACTGAAGAATATGGAAATAGTGCAAGAGACAAGAACTCCAGCATCAAACTTCTGACCGAGATTCTTGCTCCTACCTTAGATTAGTCTGAATTCTGGGACGTGCCCAAATAGGTCATGTCTCTATTCCCAACACACTGAATTCCCTCAGACTAGAGTGCTAACTTGTGCTGACACTTGGTCAGTATGGTGAAGTCTTTATGATCCTTAAACTCAGTTCAGATTCCTCCCATTGTTAATATACCTAAGAGTTATTATCCCATTTTCCAGTGCCAAATCTCATGGTAGATATGAGGATTTCCTCGAGTCCTTATCATACCCAACACAGCATTCTGAATTGGGTATCTGGAATCGTTTGAGAACTGGGGTTCATTTTTTCTGGATTTTTTGTTTTATAATACACTGTTTTGAGGTTGGGGACCGTGCCACCTACACATTTGTAATGAATTTCATTAAATAGCAAAATACTTGGCTCTTTGAATTTCGTGTATACTCATATACATATATACATTATACAAACATACATATATAAAATTATGCTCATTTGCATGTATACACTATAGGGAAAGACCCTACAAGTTGGTGATTGGGACCTTTTTAATTTTTTGAAAGTCCCTATGAATGGTTCTCCAGTAACTGATGGTGGAGCTAGAAATCAGGAAATAGCAATGCTCTTTGTTAAATTTGATAGTTTCCAGAGGAGATTCTGGAAAGAACACTTCGTTCTTGTGCTTGACTCTAAATTACTTATGTGTGTTATCTGTACCACTAAGAGAGGATCCTGTTAAATCAAGAGCAGATTATGGCAATGAGCAGTAAGATTAGAGATTTTTCAGTGTTAGGAGAGACCCTGCATAGGGTTTTTTTTTTCTTAATTTAGATAACAGTTAGCTGGCAATCCCGCGTCAGTTCAAAATTGCACTTTATGCATTATTAAAAACAATGAGTCGAGCTCAAGATGGGAGACTGAGCCCATTGTTCCTTATTGCTCTTCTCACACACCCAGTTCTTCCCACATTCCTTTCTGTCCCAAAGCACTGGAAAGAGATGTTTTCTGACAGTCTTCACTGAAAAATGAAAGAACTACAAGGCCCTATTATTATTTTTCATGTGGCCTCCTGGAAAAAGCACTAATGGCTCATGCAAGTGTTTCCTTTCTAGGTTGGTGGAACCTAAAAGTTTTCAAGGCACTCATCATCCAATAGGGTGTTCATGAAAATGATGTTCTGTATCTGTGATCTTAATTAGTATGGGTTCTCAGACAGAAGTTTGATTGACTCATGTGAACTTGCCTGTTTTCAATGGCTGAAAAATTGTAAAATGTTGGAAACATCCCATAACTCCATTTCATAGACATAGAACACCTAGACCTCATGTATCAGAATCCCCCGGAGCATATGAGGATCAGATCGCTGACATTTCTCTGTAATATATGTGGATGTGGGAGATGGGCTGTACCTTAAGCATTAGGGTATAAGCTGAAGTATAATTTACCACTCACTTTCCACATGGTGCCTGTAAAACTATAAGTTGATGTCTCTCCAATCTTGACCTGACACAAATAGTTTTGGAAGGTGCCAAGGTAGGTGTCCTTTTCAGGTGATTAAGTTTATAGTTGTGCAGCTTAGTGTCAATAGAAATGTCTGCTTTCACGCTCAATCGCTGTGTACCTGAAGGATTTTGTGCTGCTCAAACAATCTCATTAGAGAACGGGTACGAATCATTGCCACTACCAACACCCAACATCCATTTATGCTTCATATGATAGAACCATGACTTACAATGGGGATAAATCCTCAGTCTCCAGAGATATTTGGCATTTAGAGATACTTTTAATTGTTACAACTTGGGGAATGGTTATGTTTAGATACTAGGATCTGGGGTGCTGCTTAACATTTCCCACAGCTCAGGACAGCCTCTTATAACAAGGAACTTATTCAGACTAAGTATGTCAACAGTATTGAAATTGTGAGACGTTGAGACAGATATAGCTTTGTGGAATTTTGAATGAAACATACAGGCAACAGTTATTATTAGAGACAGAAACATGGAATGGAACTTTTTGCAAGATATTTCATGCCTGACTAGTTTGGAATAAGGACTTGCCAATGGTTAGATTCCTTTGGAAGCAAACTCTAAAGAGGCGGAGTAGTAGATAGAAGGTATTAGCCATGCCATTGGGATCAGTGACTGAGACTGGATGAAGGGAGTTTCACTATCTGGACTGAATTCTAGACCGATGTATTACCAGCACCAAAGATAAAAATGATCCCTCAGAATAGTCTCTAATTGGAGTATGAGGACCTAGGTTCAACTTTGCCCAAAAGGCCATCATTTTAAAGGAAGGTGAAGCAGACAGCGAGGGTGATTGACAGCCAAGGGCTATAGCACTCAGCACACCTCCCTACAGCTTAAGAGGGAGCTTTAACTTTCTCAACAGGACTTGAATAAAGGTAGAGCTGATCCCTCCACTGCCCTACCCAGGGAGTCCTATGAACTTTTTTCATTATTTCCACAAAAATTCACTTGTCAAGGCTCAGCAGCTACATAGAATGTGTGGAACAGGATTTTCTGTGGACCTCAAATTTCTGGCTCTCGTCTCGACCACTCCACCACCCTTTTTCCTATTACTACCACTTCCTCTCTTCTCCCTTCTTCCTTCTCCTCTTTCATTTTGAGGCCAGGTCTTACTACACAGCTGTTGGTGGTCTGGAACTGACTGTGTAGGGCAGGCTATCTTAGAGTTCACAAAGATCTGACTGCCTCTGCCTCCCAAGGGTGCTGACATGACAGATGTATGGATGTATACAACCATGCCTAACATTTTCTTTTCATTTTTTAAAATTTAATGATTCTTACAGTGAAGTCTATCAATAATGTAATCTCTTTCATTTTAACAGTCTTTTCTTTTTAAAATACCCATATTTGACATAGATACTATACAGAGCTTTCCCTATGGCTTGGAGCAGAGAAAACTTGTCCGACTTGTACTTTGGTAAATAGTGATATTCTCTATTCTGTTTCCCAGTAAAGAAAATCAGTCTTCCTAAAAATTTGCCTCACTTCATGTAAGATTTTGCAACTTTCTTCTTACTCATTCGTGCCCTCATTCTTACCACATTTCTCCAGCTGGCATTTGGGGAATCCCTTCACTACCTCCAGATTCATCTCCTTTGGAATCCATTTTGCATGACTAGGGAGCATCTTCTAAAGAACCGGCATAACATACATACTGCTTCTTTGCAAACATAATGAATACAGCTAATTTTACTGTAGCAAAGAAAGAATTAGGACATACTTTTAAGTACCAATTCCTTCAGCTTCGCAATGCAGTTAGCCAGGGAGAAATACCTTTACCCTTCAAGTTGGTGTATATTAAAATGCCAGTCTTGGCACATGTGTTCTAATGTTATAGAGTAACTTAGTTTTTGATGAAGAAATATCTCGTCTTCATTTGAAAATTATGACTTTTCCATGCTCTCTGGGCTGGGGAATGGGTGAAACAGTAAAGATGAGGCCACAAAGCTTGCCTTCCAAAGAGCTCCATGAACCATACAAGAAACTCCTAATTGGAGGCTTTACATTATGTTTCCTAGAAAAGTACTCTTGGATCTCAGCTCATAGAAGATGAAGAGTATGAGGCCATCAGCAAAAATTCAGGCAATTCCTCCAGTAAGCGTAGCTTAGCAATTGAATGCACAAGTTTTGAATTCAAGTATTGAGCTGCCGATATAATGAATGATCAATAACAGAACGTTTACTTTCTCTCCATGTCATTTTACTCACTGGTATCCTGTGAGAGCGGATACTTTCTTCATGAGGCTGATGGACGAATTAGATGAGATAGCCCATAAAAGTTGCCCATGATAATGACTGCTACACATACACGCAACAGAGCTGGATACCAACATCTAGAAAGGTTTTGGTGTTTGCCTCATTTTGAACAAAAAAGAAATTGCAAAATTGAGATCACTCTACAGATATTAGCCATTGTTCCCATGTATCTGATGTTGAGGAAAAGCCAACATCCTCTACAGAATCATGTTGGTTGGAGTGAGGGTTAGAAGGACCGTGCACATACTTTAAATCCTGTCATCAACTGTGTCTGCTTTTACCGTGTTTCTTTAAATCTACATAATAACAATATGGAATGAGGTTGGTGTATCAGTTATGTCATATTAAAGAAGTGAATTGGTTTTCCTCAATTTCTGCTCTTAGGAAGAGACAAACTAAGAGGCAGTCTCTGTTGTTCTGGGTTTCGGGGAAGTTGTACATTTGTGATCCTCTCGGTACTTTCCTGTGCAGTCATGGGCTGCAGAGCCACAGCCATTCTGATCTCATACACGTTCAGTTAGACACCCTTGAGTCACATCTTAGTAAAGAAGCGTTCCTCTGTGCAGCACTTTCGGGTCATTCTTTTGTGTCAGTACTCTGGTGCGTAACAAGAAGTCAATTTACTTTTCCTTTGTTTTTACCTCCACATCAGTGCTAGCAGCACATCTGGATTGTGCAGAGAAAAGGTGGAGGTAGTATGTATGTGTACATAGATGCGTGTGGATATGCGTGTGTAAGTGTGTGTCCTGTGTGTGCCTGTTGGGGGTGTGCTGAAGATACACATGTTTTATAAAGCATGGTGGTGAGGCAGCGGGTCTAGCAGGGAGAGGCTTGTATTCCACGAGAGGCAGGATTCTTCTCTTAATGTGGGAACTCCGAGACAGTGCCTGTGCCTTGCCTTCCCCCACTTCACCACCTGTTCATAAAATCTCAATGACCACTTGTGTCGAGAGCTGTAACTGAGAACCTTTAAGTCTGAGAGCTTTAGTGAGCTTTCAGGGCTTCTTAGAGGTAAAGTGAGCAAACATGACATCACTTTTTGATCCCCTTAACCGAGATTATAAACCTCGGAAAATCTAAAAGGAGGGAAACGTTTCACAGGTTGGATCTCACTTGATATGCACCAGGGAGAATATGGGGCTGATATTGCTCAATCTAAGATGCAAGTATTTAATGTAAATTGTGAACCCACAGATCAGCAATTTACAAGTACCGCTTTTATTTTCAGTGGAACAAGCTATGAGAGCCACGTGGGCTGAAAATCACAACACCCACCCATTAGCCTCAGTGTCTGTGGATCATCCACCGTTTACACTGTAGTTAAGCTCCAGTGAAGGTGTTGCCAGGTTGGATTTTCTGTCATTTCGGTCTCCTCCAATGAGCCCTCATAGTGCAGACAGAATTCAGTTCTGTATGGCTGTAGGAGTAAGGTCATCAGTTCCCACACAGAAGTGGGTCTCAGAATGGCTTTCTCTTCAAAGGCAGCAGAGCCTCCTCTGTGCTGCCCAGCATTTGCTCCTGTAGGGATGGTTCAGACCCTTCTTTAAAGGGCCTGTTTGCATTGTCTCTCCATGAACCTGAAGCTCCCATTTCAGATAGTGTGGACTATCGCCAGCTTGCTCCAGGGGAGGGGGGGGGTCCCATCTCTGCCTTCAGTGAACTTGGGTTACAAGTTGTTACCATACTTACCCTGATTGTATGTGAGGATCTGAACTCTTGTTCTTATGCTTGAACAACTACACATCATCCACTGAGCCATTTCTCTCTCCTCATATCTGTCTGTCTGTCTGTCTGTCTATCTATCTATCTATCTATCTATCTATCTATCTATCTATCTCTATAAGCAGATGTTAGTCTTCAAAATGATAAAATTTCTAAAGCATCTTTTTGGTATTTAAAGTTGGACCTATACTGCATTGTGATGTGAACTATGCTTCATGTAAGCTAGACACCTTGATGATGTTTGAAGATGTTGTAAAAATGAAAAAGAAAAAACCAAAAACAACCCAGAGTTTAAATGTTAACCTGCAAAACTACTCAAAAAGAATCCCATTGTTCCACTCAGACAGTGGACTGGAGACTCTGTTCCATTTGCAGATTTCGTATCCTTTATCTCAGTCTATTGATTACTTCCTCCACAGGTTTATAAGTCATCGTCACAGGCTGGTTCTTAAACACTCTCAGAATACCCCATTTGCCCATTTTCAATCTTTGGTTTTATAGGCAAAATTATATATGGAAATAATTATTGTACTGTATTCTGTTTGATGAAAATTTAAATCAATATAATGTGAAATATTGTTTGGTCAATATCTTTATGGTAGATTTATACATGTTGTAGGTACTGCATGGTTTTAAATATTCATTTCTCATATCACCCGTGGAAAATTTTCTGCATAGTCATTGATGTTCACTTTACCTTCTAAAACAGTTCTGAAAATGAAAAAAAATTGGTGAATGGGCTGTGCATGGTTTTTCAACTCCTGGAGAGCAAAGGTGAAAGAGTGTAGAAATTACTGCTTAAGTTTATATGGAGCAGAAATGCGGTGCAATTTTACTTCTGGGTTAATTTTGAGTAAAGGTAGGTACTCATGATGCTAAGTGAGTTGCTTTGTCACCTTTTAGAAATAGCCGAGGATAATCCCTATCCCCAGAAGAGGAGGGTGAAAAAAAATAGAATCCATAAGCAGAATCCCAAGTTTTAGAGATATGCCAAGATCAGTAGAGACTGAACAAACCCTGGGTTGTGGCTTCTTGCAATGGCCGCTCAGTGACTTTCACCTCTTTCCACTTCCTATCATGATGGAACAAACCAACCCTGGTAGCTGAATTCTGCTTCTATCAGCGACAAGCTTTGCAGCATTGCACAATGTATTACTTTGAATTTGTTACTCAAAGTGAAATAAAAGCTACATTCAGTTCTTTAACAGTGTAAAATCAAATATGGTTTACATAGTCTTATTCCTAAAACTTTTGCTTATTAAACACAATAAGAGAGAAGCCTTCTTTCCTTCTGCCATTCAGCTCATATTTCATAACTGATTTGCTCAACAAGTATAAGCTAATTGCAATTAAGAAACTTTATATTGTGGTCCTGTGAATCATGAAGGAAGATATGATCATTATTTGGAATTAAATCCAGCAAGTTATCGCACATAAAATAAGTAAAATCTGGCTGTATAGTCCACTGCCCTATAGGTCTAAAGAATAAGCATGTTTCGATGAAGGGGAGGGAGAGGGAAGTGGAAACATAGATTTAAAAATATTGAAAATAAAGAGTATATTCAATAGCCTTCCTAAAGCTCAGTTTCTAGTTTAGAACATGTTGTCAATTAAGTAAAGCACTCTAATTATTTAATCTTAAAAGTCATATTTTGTTTCATGGTTGGTTGTTTAGAATGTGTTTGCTCTATGATAAATTTATGTTTTTAATTTTAATTTTATGTAATTCTTTAGTGAGCAGCACCTGTATCTTCACTCTTACTTTATGATTCTTTTGAAATGATAAAAGTTCTGCTAAGTAAAATACATCTAAAACACTCACTGCAAGCGGAATTGATGTTATCTGCTTCCATAACACAAGTCTTAGCACGCTTCTGATCATAACAAGGTGTTTCTTCAGCAAATTCCTTGTCAGTATCCTCTGACGATATTTTCAATGAATTTTCCTTTATGTGTTAAATGTCAGGCACTTGAAATTGAAGAGCCAGGCACAGTGGGTTGGCTGGCCTTTCTCATGTAACATCCCAGGGAACAGTTCAAGGGACCATTTGATCATTACCAGAAACAACAGTGACAGGGGAATCCACACCAGATGAGCTCTGAAGAATTTCTGTAAACCTGTGTATGTATGTGTGTGAGTTTATGTGTGGGTGAAAGTATATGTGTATGCATGCATGTGAATGTGTTCATGTGTGTGTGTGTGAGTGTGTGTGTTTGTGTTCTCACACCTGTCTACCTCAACTGGATGGAGCCTCCTGTTAGCAGGCTTTCCAGCCACAGACAGATACTTCATCTCCCTTCTGTCTTAGATAGCTCCAAGTCCATATTCTTGAGCACATTTGAAGCACTAGGGTGTTTGACTGCAAGATTCCTGTTATAGCTGCACAGAAACAACAGTTATGGTGACTCTAATGGCAGATAATAAAGATGTGAATTTTTGCATTTGTCAGGCACAGAGGTCTTGCTTTGCAAGTTCTGAGGAGAAAAGACTTAGTCATGTTGGCTGGATCATATCACCCAGAGACACTGTTAAAACAAAAAGAACCATTAACAAAATGTAATGATATTTACTTAATTTTCAAATGTTTCTCTGCCATTGAAGATTTATCATCATGTACCTCAGCCAACCTGGTTAAATTTAAATTAATTTGTTTAAAAAATTTAAGTGGACTCTGTGGGTATTCAATTAAAAGACAGAGTGTGAGTGAAGTTGGAAGGGAAGAGTGGGAAAGAGATGGAGGAAGAATTAAAAGAGAAATAATGGAAATGGATTGTATGCAATTACATTATATATGTATGAATATTAAATAAAATTCTTAAAATAAATAATAATAAAACTCTTCTTCTTCTTCTTCTTCTTCTTCTTCTTCTTCTTCTTCTTCTTCTTCTTCTTCTTCTTCTTCTTCTTCTTCTTCTTCTTCTTTCTGTACTGATAGTGTAGACCTCATATAGTGGTACTGTTGAGGGATGGCTTTAGGAAATAGAAGAAAGTTTTGCTATTAGGTACTTGCAGGTGGGCCCTTGGAGAGGATTCTGGGATACTGTCTCCCCCTTGGTTATTAGGTTATTAGGTATTTACAGGTGGGCTCTTGGAGAGGATGCTGGAATATCGCCTCCCCTTCTCCTGCCCCTTAACTTGACATACAGAAGATTTAGTTACACAGACCAACTGTCTGTGTGCAAATTTTTTGTTGACCTTTACCAGAGGTTAAAGTGATTAGACCGAGCAGCCATGGGCTAAGGCTTCTAAAACTATGAACCCAAATAAATTTTTCCTCTTCTAAGTTCTTGATGTCAGGTATTTTTGTCACAGTCAAAGAGAGATGACTAAAGGATATGATGAAGAAAAAAATTCTTTGAGGGTGTATTATTATTGTCAGGTAGCATGTTAAGATCCCTCTTAACCAGTCAGCTATCATCACTTAAACTTTTGTTTCAACAAAAGCAGGTTCCCCTTAATGAAGCCTATACTGTGTGCCTTTTTAAAATATGGGTATAAGGCCAGGTGTTTCTGTTACCTTGGTGATAAATGATGGTACATTCTGACGTTGTGAAGCAAAATTTTGCATTTTATAGGCTTATAATGTTTTAAAGGGTTTGTCTCCAGGTGAAGAGAATCATTCATTGGTCTATCAAGACCTTTAGGAGAGACACCAATGTTAGCTTTTGCTAAATTGTTCTTACATATTTCATTTTCTTCTTACAACTTTAGCACAGGAAGGTGTAATTAATACCCCTCAACAGCCTAGAATAATCTACTACATGCAGGACTATATTTTACTCCTGGAGATTTTGGTTGGGCCACGTCTTAAGGTTTCTATTGCTATGATAAAGGACCATGATCCAAAGCAACTTGGGGAGGAAAGTGTTCATTTCAGGTTACAGTCCATTATTGACTGCAACTCTGGGTGGAAACCTGTTGGCAGGAACTGAAGCAGAAGCCATGGAGGAATGTTGCTTACTTTCTTGCTCTCCAATGCTTGCTTAGCTTGCTTTCTTAGATTCTTCAGGACCACCAGCTTTGGGATGGCATTGTCCACAGTGAACTGGTCCTCCCACATCAATCATTAATCAGGAAAACACACAACAGGCTTGCTTGCCCACAGACTAATCTGGTAAGGACATTTTCTCAATTGAGGTACTTTCTTTCCAACTCTAGTTTGTTTCAAAGAGATAGGAAGCTAGCCAGCATAGGCCATCTGGTGGGATGGAAGTATAAACCAAGGAAATTCATTCAAACAATATATTCAAACAGTATATTTATTCAAACAGTATATATGTCTTCATTTAGACTTATGTTTTTTTTTTCTTCTTGGTCTCTATTTCTATTCTTGCCTGGGGTACTTTTCAAAAATCAATGAGAACTCAAAACCTCTTTTAGAATGACTTTTAGTTATTTATTTTAGGAGATATATCTGAGTCTATTCTTGGTCTTTAGGGACTCCTTGAGTGATAAAATTGGTTTTGATAAACCAATTGGTATCTTATTTTTCTTCAGCCCAACCACTGCCTTGTTTCTATGAAGAAGATTTGGGTTTTGTAAGATGTAAATGGTATTCAAGTTAGTTTATAAAGAAGTCAGATAATATCCTGACAGAAACAATGACCCACGAACAGAGCTGCCAAAGCCTTGACAAACCTTGTCAAGCCAAATCTCGCTAATAATTGAGGTTTCTCTGTTGCGTAATCAGTTTGCATTTTGTGCTTTTTCAGGCCCTACTATTTCAACATTTTGTAGATTTATTTTAGGTTATGGTACGTCTAGAAAAGCAATGGTACTTAAGGTATATTTTGTTTTATTATCTTTTAATGGGCCATTCTTATTATCTCAGATACCTTAAATTGCTGAAGATTTTGGGTCAACATATTTTCTTGATTTCTTCAGTGATTGAGAAGTATTCTGAGTGTTCTAGAGCAGTTGTGAGCACGGGATGATTCATAGGTGTTTGTTGAATATTTGAAATATTGATGTTTACCCCTTTTAATATTCATGTTGCCCTTTTAATGAGTAGAGTGCTATCTAAAGCCACGAAGGCTCCAATCAAATGAAATATTTATTAGAGGGAGAGGGTCCCTCACTCTGAAACTGCAAGACTCTCCAGTAAGCCATAGGGCTGGCAGTACCTTTGAACTTGCGATTTTATGTTCCAACCTCCTATTTGCTGGAATCATAGGTATATGATTCCAAGTCTAGCAATATTTATTTCTTGTCTGCACAAACATACCAGTATCATACCAACTGCAATTGCATATGCATATTTAAGTTTTGTGTTTTTTTCTCTATTTTACATTTTTCTTAGGTTCTTAAGAATTTTGTACAGTGCATTCTGATCATATTTACACCCCTCCCCCACTTCTTTCCAGATACATTCCCCCTTCTTTGACCACTCACCTGTGTGTCCATTGACTTCAATGTGTGATGCCCATGTGCTCTTGGGTGTGTTATCATCCACTGGAGCATGGTCAGTCTACCAGGAGCCACACCCTTAAAGAAAACTGACTCTCTCCCAGAAGTTATCAATTGGCAATGGGTTTCTAGCTAGGAATTAGAGTTCATGCTGGGACTTTTTCTGATTGGACCTTAGCATGTTCTATACATGTTATCATAACTACTGTGATTTCTAGGTGCAGCTACACAGTTGATTCAGAAAACACTGTTGTTTGGCTATTTTGTTTTTGTTTTGTTTTAGTTACTTACAGCATCCAAATCCTATACTCATTTAATACTCTCTTCCTCAATGATCCTGAGCCTTGAGAGAAGAAGGTCTGATATATATGTTCCACTTAGGTATGAACATTCTGTAGATCTTTGTTCTCTGCACCCTACCAGTTATGAATTGTTGTGTTAATTGCCATTAAAAAAAGCTTTTCTGATGAAAGATAAACTAATCTAGGATGCATCAAGAAATCATTAGAAGTCAATTTAATATTGTGTCCGTTTAGCAGAGCAATAGTAGTAGGTTCTCAATGAGGGTCTGGGACCTGTTTAGTTATGTTTCTTGGCCCCCATAATGGTGTCAGGTTTATGGACTTTACCTGTGAGAATGTGCTTTGGATCCAGTCAAGTAGTAGTTGGTTACTACTATGAAATTCAAGCCATCATTGCGCCAGTGGGCATATCTTGCTATGAGACATTGTTATAACTCATAACTAAGTTATTGATCATTATTTTTCTCCTCTGGTATCATATATAGCATTTTTCAGAGGAATGAAAGCTAGCCATTAAGCAGGGAGTGTCCCTGTCAATACTAGGTTAATTTCTCCATGTTCTAGAACTCAAGCCTGTGGTATCAGCTTGACAACAGGGCTTTGTTGTCAAGCTGTAGAGGGTAATCGAGAGCAACATCACCAAAAACTTAAAAAAGGTAGTCTGTTCCTGACACCAGGCTTTTTATCTGTCCACCTGAGGTGTCTGGTAGGGACATTGTCACCCCATTATAGGAAACTCCATTTAAATATGTGTATGTATATATTAAGCTTCTACAGTAGTGGGTCTCCATATGACTTTTTGAAAATATCTTTACAGTTATTTATCCCTCTCTATCTTCCTCTTCTATTCGGTGGTCTCATCCCCCAAACCTTTGACCCTTACTGTTTCATTATTCCCAATACCTCCTATATTGTTACTTTCTTTTCTCCCTCCTTTGAAAACCTCCAAATTGCTTCTTACTAATTTCTTGCCTCTATGAATATTCATAATGAAGCCTACACAACTGAAGATTCAATACTAACATACACAAACAAGGGAAACAAACAGAACTGTATTTTAGAAGATAATGAGATATTATCAATACTGTTTTGTAAATATCTATGAACATGTTTCACAAAAGACTAGTTAATTGAACTCTATTTATATCTTCTTCCAGTGAAAGGAACTCACAGGAAGAAATTAATTTTTCATTTGCAACCTTATGCATGTACATATACAAGTAATTGAAATAAAGTATTTCTAAAGCCAGAGAATTTCATTCTACTATTCTGTTCTATTCTATTCTATTCTATTCTATTCTATTCTATTCTATTCTATTCTATTCTATTCGACTCTATCCTGTTTTATTCTGTTCCTTGCAATCTAAAGAAACGCTGATCAAAGCTCTCCCCATTGATTGGCACACCCGCTAATGGGCAGCGCTCTCAATTTGAAAAAGATCTAGGATTAACTAGGAAATGGATGGAACTTGTGGCTCTCCTTTTCCCAGGTGGGGGTACTTCTTATATTACATTTCAAGTGTATTTGAAATAGAACCTTCTCTAGCCTTCAAAATGTTGGTGGGTGGGGGAACACTACCTAGGAAAGGTCATATTGCCTGGCTTGAGGAAAGGCAGCTGCTGATGCCCATGCTTGGGAGGGGGAAGAGTATGTGACCTCATGTCTCCTGGGATAAAGGCCCACAGAGAAAAGACAAAGGATTTGGAGGCCATGCCTTTAGCCCATTCCCATCACAGAATTTCACCCGATCCACTCCTCTTGGCCATCAGTCTTTAGTTTTCCTTGGTCTTGGCTTTTCCCTGTTCACATGTCTCAGATTTCAAACTTCCCCTTCTCCCTCTCTTTTTGCACCAAGGCCTGATGTAATAAAAAAGCTGAATTCTGAATTCCTCTTTTTCTGACTCATCTTCTGCAATCATCTCTTACCAGGGTTCTAAAGTTAACTCTCATATTAATGAGATATGATTCTCCTTCTCACCCATGGCACACTTCAATATGTTCTCCGCTGTCATATGTTGCAGGGCATCTGAATTATTTAATTATTTGTATTTTCTCTTAATATACACACTCATCCAGAGCAAGGACTTGCATCTCAGTGTTTGTTTCTTCTTCCTACCACAGCTATTCATGTATTTGCTGAATAAGCAAAGTTGTGTAAAACACAACTTTATAAGAGAAAGATTTTATAAACACTCACTGTGGAATGATACTGTGTAACACAAGGGAAACCTTTCATCTTTTACACTACCTCTAACAATAATTAAGTCTGTGGGTGAAGAGTGAATTTATTATTTGTTAAGCATTATGTTTTTGAGATTCAGAAGGGTGAAGAGACTATATGGGTCAATCTCTGTCAGGTAGGGAAGGGCAAGCACCGAGCTTCAGATTTTAAGTAGTCCACAGTTCACACGAGGAGTGGCCTCTCTCACAGCCTCATTCTTATCATTACCTCTAAGCATTTCACTGGTTTTTCCTCATTTTTTGAAAGTTTCATCTGAACTTTAAAGTGAAAGGCTTGACACAGACACGCACATTTGGGTTCAAGGTGAAAGACGTTTTTGTAGATAATAGAAGTCATAGCCTCTGAGAATTTTAAACACTCTGAATATAGGAGTGGAAGTTCAGAAATAGAATTTTCCCTTAGAATTTGTCTAACCCTCCCATCCGATCATATAGCACTTGGAGCATGATGCCTAAATCTATTAAGGAGATGAAGTGTGTTTGTGTCGACACACATCCTGCCGCTGAAAAGTTCACATGCATTAAGAGATGGTTCTGTATAATTCATGTTATTTACTAGTGTGATATTACTGGCCCTCCAAACATCATCGAGTACTCTACTATAAATATGCCTTCAGCCCTTTTCCAAACCACTAGTCATTTGCCCAGCGGGCCATAAAAGCAATGTATCATGTAACCATGTATTGGATGAAATTTCAAAAGCTCTCCATTTAGGCAGCAGGCCTTAGTGGGCTTGGGGGTCTGTAACAGAACCCATTTAATTATACATTTCGGCACACAGGGAAAAAAAACCTGTATTATTTACACAATTGCCTGGACTATTCCCTCCAAGCTGTTCGACCTGAGTCAGAAACCATTAGAATGCTAATCAAGAGAGGAATATGAAATAGATTTCCTTGGTGTAACTGCAGCAAGATTTCCAGACACTTTTATTTCAGGCATATGCTCCCCCAAAGCCCTGGAAGATTCTGTCTCTGAAGATCTTCCATAGTCCTGGCAGGGTTACTAAGCTTCTCATTTGAGAGTACAGGGCAATTTGGAAATATTGGTTCCATTTCTTAAAGACAACATTTTATGTAAAATGTAGAGCTTTGTATTTGAGGAAAACTTAATATTCAGAATAGTAAAATTACTATATCTAGGGATGGGGTGGGTGCAAGTTGCTGGAGATATTTCTTCCAGGAATGGGCGTCACTTAGGGTCGTTTACATTAATGTCCCGAGGGACACAATGTAATCTAGAAAAAGAAAGGATAGAGTGTGTGGAAGAAACCCAGAGCATTTTTATTCTTTCTCAATATTTTTTAGTAACTATGCAGTTCTATGTGCTGTACAGGAACAGCTAATCCAGAGGTAAGCGGGGCATTGTTCCTGCCTTCTACACAGCTGTTTGTGAGGAAACAGACATCATTTAATAAACAATGTGACAAAAGGACCGAACCTCCAGTGATCTTTGGATGGGTACCACTTTCTTGTATATAAGCTTCAGTTCTCTCATGCCTGCATCCTTGCCCACTCTAGAAGATCATCATCTTGGATTTATAGCTCAGATACAATATGCATTCCTTGGTCTTGCACCAAACTTCAGCCCTTCCCCGACTCATCTTTCACTGCAAGGGTTCAGCTTTGAGATTTCTATACCTCCCTGAAGAAAATTCTGAGCATTATGTTCCCGTATAGACTTGATATTACCAAACACTTGCCATCTAATATCAAGTGAGATATAAAACTTCACTTCTAATATTTACCCAGTCTCTTCTAAACTAGTAATCCAGTAATGGTTTTGAACAGTAATGGCCAGGCATTTTAACAACAGAATCTTCCCTTTGTTTTTAATTTTTTTTTTTTTTTTTACTTATTGGTCTCCACAACTATGAAACATTCTCCATTCATTACATAGAGAAACTTCCAGTGGCAAGTAACATTAGGTGACTTGCTTGGTCAAAGCTCCATTGTCATCTCTGGGAACTCTTGGGATTGAAGAGGAGACCTAGGGCATAATAATATCAGAAACTCCTTTTCGCATCATTGCTGTTACTTGGATTGACAGAACAGTGGGGCTGCTCCCCCAAATGCATTGAGTGTAATAAATGGCAAATGTTGACTCTTGTCCTATGAATAGAGTAACTTTGTAAAGTGTGCTGTTTATCTTAGTGTAATGACTATTGTCCTTACACACGAAACCTGCTTTGTTAAGAAGTCTGGTGTATGATAGGTCTGTCTTTCCTGAACTCTTCTTTGCACTCCAGTGGCTTCTAGTCATTGCTATATGGAGATTTTAGGACTCTGAAAAATTAATCAATGATCCATTAAATATAACATTCACCCTTATTAAATGGATCTAAACATTCTATAACTGTGATATAATAAAATAATCCAGTGACTTCTCTCAGCCTCAATTTCTTTCTCTGTATGATATGAATAACAATGGTTGCCTTGAAAATTAAAATTGCCTTCAGCTAAGACTCAAGTGTGGTTTTGTATACTGCAGGCATTAGTTGAATGTATGGCACTGTTAAATACATAACCAAAGCTGTTACAAAGTTCAATCATGATTACAGGAGGTGTGAGTCTTTGACACATCTTTCTGCTGTTCCAAGGAAAGGAAGGGAGAGAGAGAAAAGGAGGAAAGAAGTAATCAAAATGTAGGTGAAGGACAAAGAGAGGAAAGTATGACGAGATTAGCCTCTTGTCAGGACAAATGACACATCAGTGTGTGTGAAAGCGCACATTTCTTGGCATAGAAATCAGTTCTGTCTGTCCTCTGGGCTCTCAGGTCAGGCAGCAGGGATCAGACCTTAGGGTTTATCTGTGCAATCCTCACTTTAGCCGGCAGCTGCTTCAGTCCAGGAATTTCACAGCAGAAATATAAAGTGCTGTTGAATCTGTGTGCTTTAGAGTCCTAGGTAGAGTTATTTCTTCTTTGGGGGAAAAAGGTGACAATCAGCTAAGGACTATTAAACTTCATGGCCTTGATCTTCTCTTATTACATCTACTCTTACCGGTTCTTAATCATTGCAGTGTAATAACAGTTTTCAAATTTATTGAGACAATTAGAAGCAAACAATGCTCTTGACCCCCGGCTCTTTCAAAGGCACATGATACTGCAAAACAAAGTGGAGCCATGAGACTGAAATGCTTTCCAAGTTGTTTGCACTTTGGTGTCCATTTTGGATTCTAACATGCTGGGAGGAGGAGAGCCAGATCAGGGGACCAGGATACTAGTGTTTGTTTCTTAGCCTTCTCACCGATGTGTGCGGTCATCTGAGGGCTGCTGCTTGGCTCCCTGAGTCACGCCAGATGATATTTGAAGGGAGGAGAGTTCAAGGGAGGGTTCAAGGTTCTCCTTCCATCTTAAAAATCCTTTATTTAGAAGAAAGGACACAACTCCACTGGGCCATGGGAAATCAATGCTTTCCTTAAAGAGCTTCCCTATTTTGTTGACCTCATCTGGTAGTGTGAGGATTAACATATGACTTCTGTTCTCTGCCCCAA
This sequence comes from Alexandromys fortis, assembly GCF_014885135.2. Classification (NCBI taxonomy): domain Eukaryota; kingdom Metazoa; phylum Chordata; class Mammalia; order Rodentia; family Cricetidae; genus Alexandromys; species Alexandromys fortis. Next base: position 11,631,521 of record NW_026067930.1, read on the forward strand.
GATCCCTGACACTGGAAACCAAGGTTAAACAACTAGGTAATAAGTTTTTAGGAGATTAGAAGGCGTGGCCTAAGTAGGACCTGGTCATTTTTCTTCTTTCTTTGAGAATTGTATACATGCATACAAGGTGTCTTGATTGAGTCAACCGCTGGATCTTCCTCCCGTTCCTCCCAGATACCCTCTCCATTATGATCACCCCAACTTCATGTCCTACTTTTTCTATAACCTACAGTGTCCACCAGTGCAGTAGAACTAGACTTTAACTGAGAAACTAAGGCAGTGAGGGTCCACACCAGAAAATTCACAGTTAGAAAAATCACACATAGATCTAATTCAGTTGGAAGTTGAATCCAGAGGCTATGAGGTCAATTCAACCTGGGCAGGCAGCATACTTATGAGGCAGGTTGAAGTTCTCACAGAAGTGTCCATCAGCGAGATTTTGTGTACTGAGTTAGTATCCTAGATAGGATAACCACACTTGCAAAAGTTGAGTGGGGTTGGATAGCAAAGTGTGTGGAGGGACCTCCTTGCATCACAAACACTGAAGTTTAGGGTGTGTATGTGAGAGAAATGGGGAAAGCAGAGAGAAATATGGTAGAATGAGAGCTGGACAAATTTTGGTTGTCAATGTTTCAGGTCAATGCTAGAGGTCAGGTCCAGGTTTCAAGTTTTCAGCCACTCTTGAGTTGTTCAGTGTTCCTTGGGTCACTTGAGTCCTCCAAGGCCTATCTTACTCAATGCTAACACACTTTTCCGCTTTATGTGAAATCTTTTCTCTAAGTGGTGAATTAAATAATGCACATGCTGGTTGTAGGTACAATACATGTACAAATATTAAAAATTAAACCTGTATCCTACCATCTGACTTTTTTCAGAAGAATGTCTATAGGTAAGGGGAATAACAGCAACAATAGTATAGTTTTACTATTTTCTGAGCTCTTGCCATGGGCCACTCTCGTAAGTATTTTACATATATGAAGCCTCTGTAATCGCGGTACTGATTCTATAAGATAAATAGTAGTCTTATCCTGATTTCATAGATGAGATTGTTGAGCCTTAGAAAGACAGTCACACAATTCATAAATAGTGAAGTTAAGTTAGACTCAAATCTGGACAGCTTGACTTTTTGATTTGGACATATCAAGGAAGCCAAATAACAGAGGAAATGTTCTGAAAAAGTACGCAGGGAAACAAAATATGTAATGTGATATATGAAATGAAATACAGCCAAATGGCACAGTTAGTCAAGCACATGGTAGGTAGTCTTGTGCCAATTGGAATTAAGATAGTGTCATCTAGGAAGAGGGAACCACAACTGAGAAAATGCCTATACCAGTTTAACCTGTAGAAAATTTCTCCAGGTATTTTTTAAATTCATGAGAGATGTGGAAGGGCTCTGCCACGCCTGGGCAAGTAGTCCTGAGTTGTATAAAGACCCTAGTTGAGTGAGCCATGGGGAACGATGCAATAAGCTGCATTCCTCCATGGTCTCTGCTTCAGTCCTGCCTCTAAGCTCCTTGCTTGAGTTCATGTCTTGTCTTCCTTCACTCATGGACTGTGAAGGAGACATGTATGCCGTATAAACCTTTTTTTCCCCACCTTGCTTTTGGTCATGGTCTTTATTGTAGCAATAGAAAGCCAAATAGGAAATAATAGATATTTTTCAAACAATCGATTTTAGTAGTTGCTAGCTTCATTAATTCCTACCGTGTCTGTTTTCCTCTTAACCCTCACTCCTCATTCCCTCACATTCACTGTGCTCTGTGGTGAGAATAGACCCAGAAATAAAGACAGGGAGATGCTATTGTATTCCAAACTGGTATTTAAGATAAATGTATAGCCTCCACGTTGCCTAGGAGAAAAAAGATTCTTAGAGTCAGTTATCTGTGACCGATCTTGCTTCTCCCCCTTACTACTAGACGCCTTTGTGGCACACCACTTCCCTCAAAGGTCCTCATCATCACGAATAGCCCCATTCTCACAGTCGAACACCTCCGTTTCTCCAATTTCCAATTTTCTGTTGGTTTGAAGGTAATGCAGCTTCTGTTATCCTGAAAGCTGATATTATCATTTCCCAAATGGTAGAACTGAATTCATTACTAATGCTTCACACTCCATTCAGGTAAGCTCAGCTACCAACCCGAGAGCTGAAGTGAGACACCCATAATCATCGCTTTATTGTTTGCTCATTTTACGAGGCCTTTCCCTCCCCTCTCACATCCCTGCTGCCATCAGGAATTCACATTGTGGAGGTTCCTTGGCGGCCTGTGGGCAAGCATCTCAATTTCCAAACATCTGGCTAGTTTCAATCAATGAGGCTCTAACACGCTGCTCCTGGGGCTGTAGTGGTACTTGCGGGGGTCGTTGAATTCAGGATTCAGAGCCTGTAATAAGCATCCAGACGGTCTCGGAATCCTTTTGTTCATGAAAAACTACTGAAGCTGGGTTAGATGAAGTGCAAATCAAAAACAAAATCTTACAGAGTTAATATACTCGACAGCAAGCTTGGTAATATGGGGAAAAGCAAACTCCTCTGAAAACCAAAATTTTGTTGGTGACGATCAGAGAACAGAATCCCAAAAGAGTTTTAAACAGTCAGGGGAAATGGAATATCCAAAGCAGAGGAGGCATGCCTGTGTTTATCAAGAGGCTAACAATCAGATATTCTGTTACTTGAGTTGTGTTTTGTAGCCACACCTGTGGACAGAGGATAATAAGCAAGGGACTTTGTAGTCACGTAACTGGACTCAGGCCTACTCATTTCCAACTATTAGCTTAAAGAACTTGAACAAGCCATCCAGTTTTTTGGCATATGTTTCTTGTTGATGGTAAATGCTACTCCTACCTCTCTATGAAATGAAATCAAATCAAATAAGAAAAGAACACACTTGCAATGTAGGCGATGCCATATGCTCATGTCATCATCTCATTTATTCTCTGCGCTGGGTCTGCTGACAAGGAGGTTTACCTGGGATCATGCAAGGAATAAGTCGTTGAATCACAGTTTAAACCCAGAATGAATGATTATAATCATTCATTCATTTCTTCTTAAAAGGTAGGTACAATGAATTAGTGATCTTTGAAGTCAACTCCAGCTCTGATACACCATGGTGAAATTTCTGGGACTGGCGTCTGAATTATGTGAGATTTGATGAATATTGATCTGTGCTGTGTACAGATGAGATGTTTTATCTAGAAAGAAGCATGTCTTATGAGAATTTCTAAACAAAGTCGTAGGAACCAGAAATGTTCTAGAGATAGGTCTTGATGTTTACATCAATAGTTCACCGTGGAGGCTTTAGAATCCAAACACTTGGCCAAGTCTCAAAACAGATACGAGTAACCAAATTCAGAATCACAGGCAATCATTTCCTTTCCTTTGCATTCCAAAGATTTCTACTAGACCATATTTTGGTGGGGGAAGTCGTCTCCAAAAGATTTTCTCTTTAGAGAAAACAGGATGTATATAAAGTTGAGAGTTCAATGGGATAATTATCAAGAACAATGTTAATCTCATGTCGCAGAGAATTATACTTCATCCACAAGTTTTATTTACATTTATATATTTATTTAATTTGCATGTGTGTTCAGGGGGGCAGGTCAATCAGTTCTCATCTTCAGTCATGAGGTTTCAGTTCTGGGAATTGAACTCAGTATCAGGCTAGTGCCTTTATCTGCTGAGCTACCTTAATGGCCCTGTAAGAGGCTTTGAACGCATTATCTCTTTGATAATTAGTAGTATTTATTAAAAATTAGTCAACGCGAGGACCTTTAATGCAAATGAAAGCATATTACTATAATTTCTCCTAGCCACGTACATATGTGTGTACAGTTTCACTGCAAGATTATCACACTTTGCCCCAGATACCCAGACTCTAGAATAATGTTGTATTCTCAGAATGCACAAAACCTCAGAGTGTATTTCCCAGCACTGCTAACATGCATGCAGATTGGCTCAATGTCCTCAGCATTCTACCTGCCACACTGGGAGAGGCTGAGTTGGATGGAGAAGAAAAGGGAACTATGCTATTTAGAAGACTCTCCAACATGCTTCCTCTGAGAGCATCATACCAACCAGAGAGCCCAACACATTCCAACAGTTAAGTATAGTTGAGTGATGATTCCCATCGTACTATATACTACATATAAGTAGTGTGTAGAAAACCAAACAAGACAAGCATTACACAGAAAGTCACCCCCAAGCGCAGCTTTATTGGTGACAATCAAATGGAAGACAGTTGGCCAAAACAAGAAAAGAGAAATGGTAAGAGTTGTAGTGGAATAATCTTTTTGTACACTGTGAAGATGTGTCGTTTTGATTAATTTAATAAAGAGCTGAATGGCCAATAGATAAGAAGAATTTTCAGGCACCTAGGATGCTCAGAGAGGAAGGGGGACGTTCCCAGGCAGATGGAAAGGAAATAGTGTAGACAATACACAGTAAAGGTAATAAAGCCACCAGACAAAAAGTAGATGGATAAAACTGGGTTAATTAAAGTTTAAATGCTAGTTAGTAAGAAGCTGAAGTTATTGGCCAAGTTTTTATAATTAATAATAAGTCTCTGTGTCATTATTGGGAAGCTGGTGGTCCTGACACAAAGGTCCAACTATAACACTTATCAAATTGACTCAGATATTGTAGCATTCACTAGTGAATTATGATGAGTAGACACAAACAGTCCTCTCTCCAAACTGTGTGCTTCTAGGTAGTTAATCTACAGGGTCCACAATTCCATCTCTGCCATTTCCTTTAATGTACTTATGACATTAGTTAACCAATTAGACATTCTACCCTAGAATTTTGTCTAAGAAATGGGGCTAGTTATACTACCCACACAATTTCTTTGTGATCGATGTACCGTACGTCATGTGCAAATTAGTTTATATTGGTGTTTGGAAAGTGATGCTTAACTGAAATACACCTCCAATTTTTAATATTATCAATTTATATTTCCCCTTTTCAGGGTTCAACGCAGGATCTCCAATAAGGGTTAAACAAAAATGTTAAAATGTTTGCTTTAGAAACAATAGAGTATAACCACTATCTGATAATAATGCTCATTTCATGTATAGTCCACAGTTAATTTTGAGAATTCTATATATGCATGCAATTACCAGCACAGTCACCCTAAAATGATATCAACCCTCAAGTCTAAACTCTATCACATCACCAATCTACTTCCTGTCACTGTAGATGAGATATTCAGTCCCTGGAATGTGTATCAGTGGTTCAAGAATTTCATATGGAGTCACATATTCCTTTGTCTCTGGCTCTTCTGCTCAGTGTTAGTGACTTTAAAATCCCATTTATGTGAATTTTACTTTATAACTTATTTTTTGATTTTATAGCTGATTTATTTGCATTATTGAGTAATACATCATAAGAAAGATATACCAAGATTTGTTCATCTAGTTACTTATTATTAGCATCTTTTACTCCTCTCAAATTTTGGGTGCTGCAATAAAGCTACAGTGATAATTCATTTATAAGTATTCATTTGGGCATGTGTTTTCATTCATGTCTGGTAAGTACATAGTTATATAATTTTGAAACTGCATTAACAAACAATACTTATTTAGCGTCATCTATGACCATATCCCTGCATGACCATTTCCCATAGCAGTTGTCCCATTTTGCATGCACTACTGGTGTATGAGGTTGCCAGGTCTATTCATTATTACTAAAGCAAAATGGTCTTGACATAAATAAATAGATATTTCTATTAAATATGTAGTGGTATATCCTGGTTGTTTTTTATTTCTCTCACAACTAGACTTGTATTGGGGATGAACTTCAGGACTTCGGTAGTGTGTACTCGGCACTGCCACTGATCTACAGCTATGTACTTTTCATTTATCTATAAATGTTTTCATTAATATATAACCATTATACAAAGTATTAAGTTTCATAATGGCATTTTCATTCAAGTAAATTGCTTATTTGACAGTTTTTTTTTTACCATCTCCTGTTATTTCTTGTTTCCTCACTCCCTGATGGCCTCCTTCCTCCTCCCAGTCCCCTTAATATTTTTATGTCCCATATGTTTATGTTTATTATACATAATCTAGGTTTCCCACATGATGGGAAACATGTAATATCTGTCTCCCTGAGTTTGGGTTTCTTTGCTTATGATGAACTGTACTTCTACTTATTTTCATGCAGATAATTTAATTTAATTCTTTATGGTTGAATAAAACTCCCTTGTGCATGCAAACTATATTTTCTTTATCCATCTAACTCTTGATGGACTCTTATACTGGATATATTACTTGGCTTTTTGTCTTTTCTGAGTCATTAGCTCCCAGTTAGTTTGAATTAAGTGAAGCGCATACTTTAAAATATGTGCCCATTTCCTTGATAGTTGGCATGTTTGGCAATATTTACATGAATTCCCAACAGTCCATATTGTTTCTTTTATTATAACGTTTTATTGATTCTTCATAGATTTCAAATCATGAATCCTGATCCCACTCATCTTCCTATCTGAACACGTCCACTCTGTCCATGTAACTCCTTCCATATCCAAAACAAAATTTAAAAGTAGAAGAAAAACAACACAAAAAAGAAAACAAAAAAATCTCAGCTTGGAAACTAGTGTGTAGTTATGCCCAGAGAATCACACAGTATACCCTTTAATCCATACATCAGTGCAGTAAGTCATTGCTCTGCTTCTGCCAGGTGGCTTAGATATTTGTAGATTAATTTGATACTCTTTTTACTTATTTTAAGCCTTTGCAATAATTTTTTTAACCTTCATAGCTAATTTCATGCTTGTGAGATCTAACTGTATTTTTGTGATCATTTCCGAATGTCTCTAGGAAAACTCCGAGTACTGTTAGCATTGTTAAAATTTTGAATACTTGGGCTGATTTTCAGCTACTTGCTTTCTGGTCATTTTTCAGCTTACCTCTTGCATTGCTGAACATACTCGTCCATTATATATAAGTCGTGCCTTTTGAATTATTAAGAGTACATGTGGCTTTGTATTAGCCCTTGGCTTAAAGGGGCAGTTACAGGTCCATGAGGTCCTTTACCATTTTTCTCAACTCTCTAGATGTTCATGATTTTAATTCTAGCCACATAAATCTCTTTGAACTTTTGTGGCAATTTCTTCAACTTTCTAAGAATACTTGCTCTCTATGAGGACTCTTTATATTACAGACTGCAGAATCGATTTTGAACAATTGCAGAGTTTCTATTGCTGTAATGAAACTTCACCACCCAACAGCAAGTTGGGAAGGAAAGGGTTTATTTGACTTATACTTGCACATCACAGTTCATCATAGAAGGAAATCAGGACAGGAACTCAGACAGGGCAAGAACATGGAGGCAGGAGCTGATATAGAGGCCATGGATGGATGCTGCTTACTGGCTTACTCCCTACGGCTTGCTCAGCCTGGTTTCTTATAGAACCAAGTACACTGGCTTAGGAATGACACCATTCATAATGGGCTGAGTCCTCCCCATCAATCACCAATTAAGAAAAACATGCCTTACAGTTGGATCTTACAAAGGCATTTTCTCAATCAAGCTTCCTTTCAGATAACTCTAGTTTGTATCAAGTTGATGTAAGACTATCTAGCACACAGGGATTGTATTTTAATTTCCACCTGAATTCAGAAGAAACAAAATCCTGGACATTTTTTGCTGTAATACCTGTATGTATATATATATATGTATATGTATATATGTATATATATGATTAAATTAATAAAAAGCTGAATGGCAAATAGATAAGAAGAATTTTCAGGCACAAAGGATGCTCAGAGAAGGTATTACACATTACATATTACATATTACAGGTATTACACATACATATATATTTGCCGTTTAAGCAGGGGCACAGATATGGTCTCACCCATTCATCATGGCTGCCCAAAAAAGTTGATGAACTCCTTAACAGAGTGGATGACATTATCAAGAACAAAAGATTCCACTAGAAGCTGGAATCGGAGCATATGCTAGTGGTCAAGTTCTTTTTATTTCTGTTTCTACCAAGGTCAAAATATCTTACCTCATCAGGGCTTTGCAATGGTTTCCCCCTCTATTTAATGTACTTAGGTCAAGTCCGTGGGCAGTTACCAATTGAATTGTTATTGGTTCTCTTGAAAATTGCTCAGATCTAATTTCCTTTGTCCTCTGCACCATGCCTACACAGTTCATGTATGGCTGGTGAATTTAGATGGAGGAGTGTTTCTCCTGCATAGACTATTCTCCCTGTTTGTGAACTGAACTGAATTGGGATCTCTTTGAGGGAAAGGTCAAACCTTAAATTCTGTATTCATACCATTTAGCCTAACATAACTCACACTATGTCTCCAATGGCAATTGGTTGGATAACTAAAAATGCCTCACCATGGGCTATGAGAATAGAAATTAAGTAATCAAATTATGCCGAGTCATGACTCCTTGTTTTTAGTTTTCCCTGAAAGCAATTGCATAATGTACATTTCTACTAAGGTTCGGTGTATGTGGGGAACTGGTCCCAAAATACTCCCAGGAAGTGAGTCCAGGGCATATAAAGTGATGTGGAATTTGTAAATGACCTGTGCCATTCTCTTTCATAGTTTGAATAATTTCTAAAGGATTCAAGTCTAGCATCTCCATATGGGAGAGCACATGTGCTGTTTGCTTCTCCGTGTCTAAATTACTTTGCTCAGAAATATATGTGTAGCTCCATCCATGCACTTGTGAGTTTTAAATATTTATTTTTTATTAATAGGTGAATAATTTTTTTATTGTATGTATGCTCCACATTTTCATGATCCATTTATCAGTTGAAGATATTTAGGTTGTTTCCATTTCCTAGCTATTGTGACGAGGGCCGTAATGACCAAGGATGAACAAGGATCTCTAGTAGGATATATAGTCCTTTAGGAATGTATCTAGAAGTCATACAGATCAATGGTATATAACACTAACACAATGTAAATAATGCCTAAATAATTGTTATTCTATATTGTTTAGGGACTAATTGAAATTATGTTTATATCAGAACGGACATACTTTTCAGATATATTTTTTTCCATCTGGGTTTGCATGAATTCATGAGCATGTGGATATGGAGGCACAAGCATATCTGCATATAAATCTGAATATGTTTAAATCATTGTATTATTTTAAAACTGAAAACAAACAACTATGTTTGTTATATTAAAAAATACTATGTTTTTTATATTAAACTTCACTCTCTATCCTAAGTTTCAGAGGGCTTTTTTTTCTAGCTTATTCTGTCCAAGGGTGAATTCTATATATCCTATCTCTATATTTAATGTTTCTCTTGGACTTCAATCTGGAAATTTCTACTTGAATACATGTCTTGTATGCTAAGATACCTCATATTTACATCCAAAAGGGCAATGGTAATTTTTCTTAATTAAGAATTCTCTCACTGGGTTCTCTATGGTGCCTTTAAGACTACATCCAGGACCTTTACTGCGTCAATAAATTCCTTCAGCATGCAATCCCTTGTGGCACCAGCTTTACTGCCAAATCCTTCTTATTCCTTCAACTTTCCATAACTATTAAAGTTTATTATGTTAATTAATTTATTTCTCATTTTATTCTTTGTCTCACCACAGTAGATTCCTTCTGGTTACTTTAGATTTCCTTGTTTATTTACCTTTCTTGTTCTTTTTTTTTTTTTTTTTGTCTAGACTGTTATTTGCTATGTATGACAAATAACATGATTCTTTGTCTCTCATAACTACTTACTAATTGATCTTGGTCATAAACTGTTCTGGGAAACGTGGGAGAGAGTATGTACAAAAATTTTGTTCTTTCCACTAATCTGTGTGGTTAGAGCCCCCGTGTGATTGGAACAGGAGATAGGACTTGGTTGATCACTCTGGACAAATACCACTTAACCGAATCGCTCTGCTGTAGAGGAAATGGATGCATTTTTCTGCATTGAAGAACATTTTTCCAGCTTCTGAGATGACTTTGAATACTCTTCCAGATTGGTCCTTGGCAGAGGATAGTCACATCTATGGTGTTAACTTTTTCCCTGGGGCATCCCTCATTCTGAGACTTGGTTGATTTATAAATATAGGGTCTCGGGTCCCCATTCCAAATACGGGGAAAATTGAAAGAGCCGTCACAGCCCCAAAACATTCCGTTCATATGTGACAGGCGTGAATGTGTGGAATAGGGTTAGGGGAGTTTTACCTTAAATTAATTAATGCATCATGCATTTCAGCTATTTTTACTGCGCCTTCCAGAGTTATGTCCTTTCGGTGTGACCTTGATGATTATGTATAACTTTTTAAACTTTATATTTTTAATGGTATATTATAAATGAAAGGACAGAATTATGTCCTGTCAGTAGAACATGATAAATGAATACAAAAAAAATGATAGATATGTTTTTGGTAAGTGGATATGTGCATATGTAAATTACATTTTATAAAAACAAGAGTATATCATCCCTAGAGTGTTGTATCCTAATCTCCTTCAGTTAATAATGTATCAAGTGCTTCAAACCACATCAATAAACAAGTATTTACATCATTTTTTAGGTACTGCTGAGTAGCTGACATTTTGCCTCTATGGACGTGTAATGCTTTATTAAAAACAATCCTTCATTTCTTTACCTTGGAGTTGTTTTCTCTTCTTCATTGTTGTGAGCAGCAGCACAATGAAAAGTTTTGAAAACATTTTTGCAGTTTTTCTTGGGATACATTTGTAGAAGTGGAAATGTAGGACAGAAGTGGTATTTTTTTTTGTCTTTTAATTCATTGTGCCACACATCCTTTCAAACAACTTGAACAAATCTGATTTTCTACCAATACATTTTCAGCCTTGATACAATACAGGAATTGCCACTCTTTTAAAGTGGTAGTTCTCTGACTGTCAGAAAGTAGTCCTTTTTCAATGTGAGCCTTTGTTTTCTCTTAATTCTTAGCATTCACATCCCTTTTCAATTTGTGATCCTTTTTATACCCTTTAATACTTTTAGTTCACGTTTCGATTTTTTTTTCTTATTGACTTTTAGGTCTGAACATCAGTATTCACCTTACTTTAATGCTGCAAATATATGTCACCCATTATTTGTGTCACCTGTCTTTGTAATGTTGCTAAGAGTGATTTTAGTCAGGCCTCTTCTGTTGTTTTCTTATTGCTATCGTTGGTAGCGCTGGTGTTGTTGCTGTTGCAGCGTGGTTTGGTGATGTTGGTCCTGATGCTACTGTGGTGTATTGTAGTCGTGGTGATGCTTCATTTTACCTTAGTGAAGTTTAATTATATCAGTATTTTCTTCTTATAACTTTTATATGTAGTGCCATCTGACCACAAAAAAAAAAAAACACAAAAACAAAACAAACCATTGCTATGGAAAAGCATGCATTAAAAAATTGCGTCATTTGTTCTAACACACACACACACACATATACATACACACCCATGCACTGTTTAATCCTTATTTGCAGTTCATTTGGTATCAAATGTGTATTATTGTGAAAACAGCTTGAGACAATTAAAAGGCAAGACTGAACTTACTGTTCCCAAAGAGAGGCAGCTAAGCTGTATGAGGCAGAGTCCCCAAGAGAGCCGATATAGCATGGGGTGCTGAAGAAGGATGTAGTAGTGACGGATGGGTACCTAGGGGCATAGATTTCCTGTATCTGCAGAAGCAAGGTTTGTTGAGGAGCTTGCAGATGATTGACTGACACTGTGGGATGTGCTTCTTGGGGTGTAAGTAGTAAACTGTTTTGCCAAAGTCAGGCACTGTCAATACTCGACTGCCAGGTAAAAGCACATTCAGTGGAAGGAATTGGTGCTCAATGGAACAGGTGTAAAAGCTGATCTGGAATTCATTTGTTACAAAGGTTACAGGGAAAAAAAATCAGACTTTCCTTAGTATTGTAGGGCTTTCCCAATTTTTAGTAGAGATCCCCACCCTAAAAACAACGAGAAGGGACGTGTTTGATTGGATTTGCATGTGTTTGTTCCTTTCTAATACATGAATTCCTTGAGAGCAGATTCCTTATCTCTCCTCTTTACTCCCTGTTCCAAAGGTGCTGCTGGGAAATGAAAATGTTTGATAAATTAAAATCAGGAGCTTGACTTTCAAGCCCAGCTGAGGCTGAGGCTGATGCCCTAAAGCACCACTGAAATGCTGATAGATTCATGGGCTCTTTGGAATTTAGTTCTGGGAAGCTTCCCTGAGATTACCAACTACCACCTCTTGATACCCCCTTGTGGCTCATGTTTCTGTTTTAGAAAGCTAGCATAAGAAAGAAAAAATATCTCCAACCAAGGTATCCCATACCTGGTACCAGGAGTTTTTGCTTAGGAACCCACTGTATCTAAGAGCATCATCAATCTAGCCATGCTGGACATCTCCATCTCAAATTCTTTTAATTATATTTAAAAACTGGATAGCAATATGTTCCATTTCTACATTGATTTTTTCATATACTTTTCCTTTTGATTAAAATTCCTTATCTTTCTCATTCCTCTATCCTTTCTCTGCCTATATCATTCTGTCCCCCAGCATCCCCTCTCTCTACTTTCATTTTACTTATGTTCTATCCTTCCCCTTAAACTATAGCACTAGCGGCCCCTTTCAAGCTCCTGGCTTCTGTAGATGTTCTAAGTCAAAGATGCAAAATAAGATTCAAAGCTAGGAGTCACGTCGTCTGGATTGCCTAACTCTATAATATTCTCCAGTTCTGTCTACTTATCTGCAACTTTTATGATTCTACAATTCTTTACAACTGGATAAATTCAATTGTATGTATGTATCATAGTTTTATTATCTATTTATATGTTGATTGACATCTAGGTTGATTCAATTTCCTAGTGATTGTGAACAAGCAGAGAGGCCATGAATATGTATGTGTATGTGATTCTGTAGTAGGTTACAGAGTTCTTTTTGTGTATGCATAGAAGTAATGTATTTGGGTCACTGATCATCCTATTAATATTTTTTTTTGAGAAAGCTGCAGACCACTTTCTGAAGTGATTAGCCTAGTTTACACGCCTACAGACAGTATGGGAGGATTTCCCTTTTCCCTGTCCACATTAGCACTTGCCTGCATTTGTATTCATAATGATGCCCTTCTGACTGGTGAGATGGAATCTTACAGTATTTTTAATCTGAATCCCGATGGATTAGGAAGTTGTACTATTTTTAGGTGTTTGATGGACATTTGTATTTTTTCCTTTAAGAACTCTTTGTTTAGTTCAACAGCCCATCAAAGTATTTATTCTTATTATTCTAAGTTTTGTGTTTGGGCATGTGAATGAGTGCATACATTTTAGAAGACTAACATAAGAAACAAAAATATTCATGTGCATGTGTGTGCATGCATTCATGTATGTGTGCATTTTTGTGTGTGTGCATTCGTGTGTGTGCATTTGTGTGTGTGCATTTGTGTGTGTGCATGTGCATTCATGTGTGTGTGTGTGTGTGTATGCATGTGACATGTGAATCAAATAACTCTTGATGTCAGAGGCATCCAATCCATTGGATCAGGTGTTGCTGGCTGTTGTGAACCTCCATTCTGGGAACTCACCACAGGTCCTCTATAAGAGCATTATGTATTCTTATTCATTAAGTCATCTCTCCAGTGCCCATATAGTACATTTCCTTCTGCAAAAAAAACCCTAAATGTTTAGTGTTTTGCTTGTCATTTAGATGGAATTTTGGTTATGATTGCATTGAATCTGCAGATTCCTTTTGGCAGTAGGTCATTTTCACAATATTGCTTCTTCAATCCAGGAATGTGGGATATGACTAGATTTGAGGTCCACTATGCCTAGTACCATAAACCCAGTTAAAATTCCATGCCTGGGAAAACCATAGACCCTAAGAAGGAACTTACTAGTGTTGTTTGGCTAAAGTATCTTTACAGAAAACTGCGTTCTAAATCACAATGTTTATAGTTATTAACAAATGTTACTCCCAGCCTTAATTAGAGAATCCCTTCTTTGTAATGAATGCTGGTTAATTCAGAGAATCATGTCTTTTCCAAGATGCTGACAGAGGTGACTGCTAAAAAGTCAGTCCTACACAAGACATACCACTTTCCTCTAAAATCCAGGCAGCATTGCAGAGAGTGTGAGAACTTGAAGAGAGGGAAGAGGGCTAAGCCGAGCTGTCTTTAGAACCCGGTGCAGCCATGCAATCATTATCCCCCTTTAAAAACTGGGCCCTTCAGCAGTTAATCAGAGATCAGAGATGAACTCTCTGAGCCATGTATCTCTGAAATGAACTGTTGACTTCTGATGGATGAGATGGTCTTTGTCTTCACTTGTATAATCACTGAGGAGCCCACAAGGCTCCAAGGAATAGTTCCAAACTTACGGTCACATAGACAGACAGGAATCAATGAGTCACAGAGCAAAAATACATGACCGCAGAGATTTTTAGGGAAAGGTGGGGTTGTTAGTGAAGAGAGTGGGATAAAAGAGACTGGGGGTAAAAGGAATCAGTATGCATTACCTGTGTGTATGCAATGTCAGAGGACAAATACACCCAAACATTTATAACAATGTATTCCAGCATAATTTCAGCTAATATTATGTTATACTTACTGTGTAAATCAGTATGAAATATTTTCTATAAACTACTTTACAGAATCTTCATATACTCCTTTGCACTATCTACCATCGTTGCCTCATTTTGAAGGTAAGAGTACGGAAGCTCGGAGAGTCCTCAGTGAGTTACCCAGATATTGGGGTGAGGATAGGAGGAGCCATCCATCATCCTGTACTTAATAGAGCTTTTCAAAAATATTTCTCAATGTAGATTACCTTATAATGACCTAGAATAGGGAAGGGAGCGATTTTAGTGAACACTAGAGCCTATTATCAACTGGTACTATGTTCCAGGAACCAATGTATCCAAACATTAGTCTGGCCAACGCCTCAGCCAGGTGACTGTTATGGCCTTCTGGCCCTGACAAATGTAGAACCTGAAGCTAATAGGAGTGGAGTTGCTGATTATCTCGGCTGGTAAGTGACTGCAGAGATTTCTGACGCTGTGGGATGCTCTTTGGTTCCAGTTGTGATTATGTTGTCCACCCCTCTTCTTCCTGTGTCTCAAATCAGTGACCCACGTATGCCTGGCTTTTGATGAGCTGACTTAATCTTGAGCTCCTTTAGTGAGAGGGCTTCAGGTATAGTTTCTAAAATTTTCCTCTTTCCTTTTGGAACTTTAACCTGTAATTTTAATTTGGCTAATCCAAGAAATCCATCCCGGTGCAACCCGACCCCTCACATTGTGGCTTTGATTGCTCTACAAGGGGTGATGCATTTAACACACTCACAGTTTTGGTGGGAATAATCATGGGATGCAGAAATAGGAGGGAGGTGTGGTGAGTCTGCAGGAGCAGCCTACCCAGAGCAGAGACAGCCATTGTGAAGCTCCTCCTTAGAGCAGAGTCACACTTGCAGCCGGGGCTCTCTGTGCTCCTTTTCAGTGCTGCTTGTGACCTGCAATTAACACTGCTTGACGAGGTATTTATTCAAATGCACGTGTACTTTTGCCTCCTGGCACAATGGAGTAATAAAAAAATGACAACTGTGATAACAGACACTAATGTCTGTTAATGTGGTTATTCCTAATTTTAGTTAAAATGTTTTTGTTTAACTTACTTTGTTTTATTAAAATTTATCTTGGCAAAGTTAAATAAACCTTTATTTCAGGAAACTTTCAGAAGCAAGGGAGATTATGTTTGGGAAGACAAACACATAGAAACAGCAACGTGTAGACAAACAATAAGCTAATTATTTAATGGTTATTACAAAATGTTTTTGTCCCACGGAAAACCCATTATCCCGGATGAGAAAACCTTGTAAACATTTGCTGAATGACCGAATCAATGAGGGTAATGTATGTTGGGTTCTTGTCATGGATCAGTGATATTTCACCTCTATAGATACTTTTTGATTTCTTATGGAAAAAGGAAGGATTGGTTAACATTTATTCAATATCCATTAATATTATCACCATCTTTCAGACACTTCTGAGTGATGGCAAACCAAGATGAATGGATTCTTGTTCAGAGGTCGAAGGGTTGGGGCATGAAAACAAATAAACCAATACAGTCATTGCTAAGTCAGGCATGTACACAAGTTGCAAGGTGGAAGAGATGCCTTGTTTCCCTAGATTCCTGTCTGATGACCTTCCTGTAGAAAGTAAAATGTGAGTTGTTGCTGAAGAACAGATGAGTCAGGTTGATTATCCTTGGGAATTTCTGCTTTCATCTGCTTGGGATTGTCATGGTTTTCTTTTTTAAAACCACATTTAGATCTATTTTTGTTTTTACTTATGTATAAGTGTGTGTTTGTCTGTGTCTGTGTGATTGTATGCTACATGTGTGCAGAGGCCAGAAAAGGGTGTTAGATCCCTTGGATCTGTGGTTATAGGAAGTTGTGAGCCTCCCAGCATGGGTTGTAGGAACTGAACTCCTGTCCCATGGAAGAGCAGCAAGTGCTCTTAAACACTGAGTCATCTTTCTGAGTCATAGTTTTCTTTGTGGCTGGGTAAAATTCTATTGTGCATGTGTACCACATTTCCCAGATCTGAAATTGAATGTGTGTGTGTGTGTGTGTGTGTGTGTGTGTGTGAGAGAGAGAGAGAGAGAGAGAGAGAGAGAGAGAGAGAGAGAGAGAGAGAGAGAGAAAACAAGAGCATTTGTGTCTAGGTCACAAAACTAGAAAGGACATCATGAGGAAGGAAGAAGAGATCTTAAGAAGGGAGACTTTAAGGGAATACATGTTTCAAGAGAGCAGAAACGGGAGCTATCTTGGGAAGGTATGGACAAGATGGGAGCAGGGGACTAAAGATAGGACAGTAAATGATAGGCAAATACAACAAAATTTGATAAATGTATAGAAATTTCATAATCCCACCCATTAAAAATATATAGACATATATATATATATAATAAATCACAGAATTTAAAACAGGATATGTGAGAGATGAACTGAGGAGATGAGGATCATATCAAAAGATACTAAGTATGTGGTGAATATTACCAGGAGGGCTGTAGGTGTTCAGGAGGCCATTCAAAGGCATTGATCACGGGAAGAAAGTGAACTTTGCACTTCTATGGAGTGCAAAATTTTGGCAGCTAGATTTTTGTACATAGCTCTCGGAGTTCAATTATGCTACAATCACTAAGGATGCATTCTTGTCATCGAGTTCCTGGGCCCTTAATCACACTGCAACTAGAACTGACTTTCCTGCATTCAAAATGCCTCTTGCCCTGTGATCTCTGGGCTGTTGTGAGGAAGTCAAGGATGAGTGTTCCTACGCACTGGGTGGATGAAGAGGCTACATCTCTGGCTGATTCAGACACATGGCCACAATTACATGTTGTGTGCTGGTTTTGTAGTTGAGGCAGCCCCAGACCTCTGGCTCACGGCCCTGGTACACTGCCTTTTCCTCAGCATTACTGTGTGGGTTTTCAAAGACCATGCAAAGCCAAGTATTTCCTTAAAACGTTGATTTCTCTCTTTATTTCAGCCTTCAGGATGGTATAATCTTCCATCTATGATTGCCCAGGACTTCCTTAATATTATCTCTACCATACTGAAAGTGACATCAATGTGTGCAGAGTGCATCTTTTGGTGGGGTTATCCCATATGTCTCTGCGAAGTTGTCACTCCGTTCGTAATCTTTTAAAATTTGTCTTCTCTCGTTCCAATACACAGCACCATTTTTATCCCTATTTGTTTGGATGACAAAGCAATATCTATGAAAGTAGTCACGTCACTCCTTTTAAAGTGCTTGTTCATTTGTGTGTGGTTACATGTTCCCATGTGAGGGTGCATGTGTGTGGAGGTCACAGAATGACTTTAAGTGTTGGGCTTTGCCTTCCACCTTTCATGGGTTCTGGGAGTATGAACATGAGTCAAGCTTGGACAGTTAGTGTCCTTACCAACGTCACCATCTCCCCTCCTGACCACCATGGTCAGTTCTTATCTTATACCAAGTGTTCTGAGGCCCCTCTTTTCCTATGGCAAAAGACCAGAGGATCAATAACTTTCACAGAGTTGTGGTTTTACATATATATATGGAGGGACTTAAGATCAATGGCCACATAGCAGTCAGGAAGAAACTGCATGGAGTCTTCTTGTTTATACAAGAAGGTGTAGGGAGGTCCGTTCATCATCCACAAAGAGCAGTGGCACAGTCATGGATAGATGCTTCCTGCCTCACTCCTGTGTGGCTACAGTGGCATAGTTCATTCTCACCACCGGGACTGTTGCAGAGAGAACTTTGTGGAGTGACTCATAAAATAAGTAAGTAGTAAAATTTCACGTCTCATGACGGAGTCAGTAGGAGTTAGATAAAAATTTCCCAGAAATCCTCTTGGGGGTGGGAATGGTGCGATGGGGGATGAGGATAGAAGGGTAGCTAACACAGTTACCCAGTTTCCTTGAAATTTCCCCAAGGCTGGGAAATATTTTACAAATATGATATGTTCAGAATTCCTTTCTAATTACAGCATGTTTATTACTGTAACCAGAGCTCTCCGATGGAGAGGAGTGTGCTTGCTGGTGTGGAACCACCACGATGAACAGCGGTGCACGGTGCAGTTAATGAAGTGCTTTATTTCTAGACACAGGGCAGATTCTGCACATGACTGGGTTTCACTTTTGTGGGTGGCAAAAAAAAAAAAGAAATGTTAGCATGAAGTAAAGGATATGTGACAACAACTGTTGGGCTTCCATCTTTTCCTTCTCTGTGTCTTAGGAGTGTAAACGTCTCTTGTTCATGATGAACAGAAGCAGACATGAGTTATGATTATGGTCTTCGCCTTGTAATTTCTGTGTCATCAAGATGTGCTCTGTTTATTACTGCACTTCGAGAGCCTTGGGATATTAGCCACATAAAGTCTCTGTCTGTGGATTCTATTACCACACCCATCAGTTGTTCCGGGAAAGTGAGACTGTAGAATCATCTTTCTGGGAGAAGGCACTCCCTGCTTGTTCAGTCCACTGGGACAGTTTTGTGATAGATCATTGTATCAGGAGTGGTCCCCAGGGAGCTTCTGGCTTTGTCTCCTTGTCCTCCTCTTGGTTGTCTGAGGGACTGACACCCAGGAAGGGAGAAGCTCCAAATCACAGATTGCAGATGTGGCTTTCCAAGAGCATTTTCCCTATGCGGTGGATCAGTTGTTCCGGAATCCAGCCAAACTCCTTTAGACATTTAAACACAGGAGAGAGGAAAGAAGTGGGTGGTGGTCTGTCGTTTAACTGACAGACCAACTTCGAGAAGGATGATATGTCTGCCTTCGTGTGATGAAAAGTGAAGGTGTGTTGGAGTTTAAATGTGAAAGACAGCATAAAAATCATTCTGGTTTTGTAAACGCTCTTTCAAGACACCCTGTCTCTATAAAAGCAAACAAACAAAATGTTCCCCAAAGGAGCATATTGAACCTTGTTTCCCTTGTTTATAGGAATGAGACCTGTCTTGCAGAATGGTTGATAGGGTACAATTCGATAAATCGTGTAGAGCACTCATCCTGTTCGGTGTGTGTGTGTGTGTGTGTGTGTGTGTGTGTGTGTGTGTGTATGTGTGTGTGTGTGTGTGTGTGTGTGTGTGTGTGTGTCCTCAGCATCTCCACTTTCTTTTCCACCGGGAAATGAAAAACCATATTTCAAAGTCTGGCCATGCTATTCAGCTCTTATATGTGAACATGGTTGAATGTGAAGAGGTTTCCAGATGGTGGGGCTGTTTTGAAAAGCTGTGGACTCCCATGGAAAGTCAACAAAAAAATAAATACATTAAGAAAAAGAAAGAAAAATTGTGGAACCTTTGGGGGAGCGGGCCCATCAGGGAGAAGTGGGTCCCTAGTGCTGGATGATGGTGACAGTGATGGCAATGGCGGCCTTTGTGTACTGGAGAGAGGTTTTACTCAGGAAGCATTCATCTAATAATCTCTCTCCAATCCCAGTGCGATCTCTATGAGGAGTGGTCGAGTAGTTCATCAAAGCTTAAGGCGCCTCAGATTATTTTGCAGGGGGTGGGGTCCAGTTAAACTGTTCAGTAACTGAAAATACATCCCCAGCCATGAGAGCAGCAAGTGCGGCTGGGGCTTGTTGAAAGGGATATGCTAAAACACTACTGAATGGTATGCAGCTAGTCATCGCTTTTGATTGCAACTGGCAATATATACCATGAAAAAAATCATATACTTTGGTCTATAATGTCACTCATAGGAATTAAACACAATGAAAATCCATTTGAAGTAAGAAAAAGACATGTTAATAAATACATTCTGTGTAGAATTACAGATAATAGTAATAACATCAACATTCAAAAGGTTCAAATAATATTGGTTTCTCCATTATGTGGAATGTCATGGATATTATCATAAAATTCTGAGGGTAACAATAAAACTTATTTTGTGAAATAATACTTAAAGGAATGTTACATAGTACACACGGTAGGAAAATAGGTATATAATCTTTATTTATATAGAGAACATGGTAGGTATCTATAAAAATAAAGTTTTATAAAATATTATAATAAAATCCAAGTCTATGTTCACTGTTTTTAAATATAATTTCAGGATGTTTTTGCAAGGAAATCAGACAATAAATTAGTAAATAAAATTTTATTGTTAGAAACTAATATTACTAATATTAAGAATTTTATAATACCTATTTGGTAAAAATATTTGCCTCTCTCTCCCTCCCCTTCCTTCCTTCCTTCCTTCCTTCCTTCCTTCCTTCCTTCCTTCCTTCCTTCCTTCCTTCCTTCTTTCCTTTCTTCCTTTCTACCGTCTTTCCTATTTTTCTTTCTTCTTTCTTTCTTTGTGTACATGTTATGAAGCATACCATGGCACATGGGAAGAGGTCAGAGGACAATTTTCAGGAATTGGTTGTCTGTTTCTGGGTTCTGGGGATCAAACTCAGGTTATATATCTGGTCAAGTGCCTTAACCTGTGGCACCACCTTGTTGGCTCTTTGCTTCTTACTGAATGTGTACATGAGCAGGTAAGTTATTATTTCCCCATGGGAGAGAAGTTGCATTTCCTCTAGTTTTTTATGTTGCTGTTCCTGCACTTTTATTTCGATCAAAGTTGTCCTTTCATACCTCATTTGTATTTACTCAACCTTCATTATTTTCTCCAAAGCTTCTTCTCCAAGAAATCAGAAGTTCTTTTCACTTACTCTATTTATTTCACATAGAAAAGAAAAAAGTCCCAAATACTTATCTGTCCCTCCATCCACCCACCCATCTACACATTCATACAGCAATCCCATCCCTCCTTCCATCCATCCATCCATCCATCCATCCATCCATCCATCCCTCCCTCCATCCATCCATCCACCCATTTATTGAATCAAAGAATCCAGAGTAGGATTCTTTATCTTCCAATGGTCATTTGGAATTTAAGGTATTCATTTAAGACATTGATTCTATTTTTCAAAAACATTGTCAAGAAAAATACAATTGCAGTTACCTCTTCTTTATATTCATCCCCCCCAAATCAAATCACTAATTTATTAACCATTCCTCAAGGAGCATTTGTCTAACTCAACTCTGTTTCTCATAATATCACAAGTCAATGGCCAGATGAATTTCCTTTATTATACTAGAATATAACTTGAGCATTTCTTCAATATCTGGTAAAAATATCCCTTCACATAAACAGAAACTCCATCAGAACACATGTGGAAGTTCTGAGGTAATGTCTCCTTTCTCAGAAAAGAAAAAAAAAACTCTCCTATTTGGAATTTTCCAGAGTGACCCATGAAGCAGCCGGTTTCATGTCTGAGATTCTCCATTCACACTGTAGAACAGACAGGGGACATTTTTGAATGACTGCCATGTTCCAATCAATGCAAGATTTCCAGTTTCTGCTTTATGAAGTATTCTTATTGAATAGGGAAAAAGAACATAATAGAAGTGCTGGAGTGAGAGAGATACCTCAGTCTGTTAAGCCGTTCCTAGGGAAATGTGAGATTCTGAGGGCAGATCCTCAGCACCCACACAAATACTAGGTGAGCGCAGTGGCCTAATTCCAGCAGTCAGGAGGTGGAGACAGAGGACTTTCCGGGCAAGCTGGCTTAGCTAAATTAGACAAATCTTTGAGCAGGGAAGTAATACGAGCATTCTTGCCTCAATATATAATAGAGAGAGCAATGATGAAGACACCTGATGCCAGCTTCTTGCCTCCCCATGCATGTCGCATACATACTTATATACCCACCCACTTGTGTGTGCTCACAGAAACAGATGAAAAGACAGAAAAGCACTCAACATGAAGTAGCATTTTGAGTATTTTAAATACCATGCAGTTTACATATTTAGCATGCAGTTTTTACATATTTAGGATTTAAGCTGTAGTTTATATAACTATGCATATTTTATCTATCTATATCTATCTATCATCTACCTATCTATCTATGTATCTATCTATGTATCTATCTATGTATCTATCTATCTATCTATCTATCTATCTATCTACCTACCTAATCTATCTTCTGTCTATGATGTTGCTTATATATTTATGCATATTTTATCTATCCATCTATCACCTATCTATCCTTCTATTTATCATCTGTCTATTCAATTAAAGAAATAATGCCAAGAGGATAGAGACCATAATTTGAGAGAGAGAGAAAGAGAGAGGGAGAAAGAGAGATAGAGATTGAGAGAGGGAGAAAGAGAGAGAGAGAGAGAGAGAGAGAGAGAGAGAGAGAGAAGTTCCATGGAAGAATTTGGAGAGAGGAAAGGGAAAGGAAAATGGGAAAATGATGTAATAATATTTTATTTTCAAATATTGAAAAAATCTTTAAGAAGGTATTTATTTCTTAGGTGCTGTTATATATGCTGAATAGTGAAAAAAGAAAATTAAAATTTTGTTACTATTAATTTTACTCCATCAACTTGGATGGATAATGGATAATTAGCAGCTGGAAAGGCAATATTACAGGTATATTGATGGAACTAATTGTAGAAGTGATTAACTTGTTGCTATTCCCATGTTGTTAAGAAGCTCTCAGTTGTGATACATCTGAATTTCTCAGCTAAATTGGAAGATGGGCCAAAGTCAGCAATGGAGACTTCTTTATGCATTTCTTTGAAAAGATTATAGTATAATCATTAAATGTTCAATGAGTATTTGTTGGCTGATGCGAGAATACATTTTAAAGTCCCTTTTTCTTTCTTTTCATGTTTTTTGAAAAGTTATTTATTTTCTCTCATAAAATACATTTCAACTGCAGGATCCCCTCCATCCACTTCTCTCAATCCCTTCCACTCACCCACCATCCTCCATTTCCCTTCAGAGAAGTACAGGGATATCAACTGACTACTACATAATAACACTAAAACTAGGCACAAACACTGTCACATCAAGGCTGGATGAGACACCTCGGTAGGAGGAAAAGGGTCTCAAGAGAAGGCAAAAGAGTCAGAGACACCCCTACTCCCACTGTTAGGAGTCCCACAAAAACCCCACAATAAACATCTACAATGCTGTTTTTTCTTTTATGTTGCAAGAAGATGTAAAGAGTTTATTCATATCAGAATGTCTCCAGTAAATAATTGTGACTTTCACCCATACATATAGAACTCTCTATCTTCACTAGTTCTTCCCCAAGGTATAACCTATGTATGATATGTAGAGACTTTGCTTATCCCTTTTCATCTCCTTGGTGAATTATTTTCTCCTTTGACTTTCATAAATTGTCTATGAGAAGCAGTTTTGGACAACTGCATTTACTTTGATTTCTAGAACTGGCATTAGAAAATCATCTCTAGATACAGTCCATCATGCCATAAGATAATAACTTTTGACTTATGTCTCATTCAGAGACAATATTTTGTTCCTGGAAATCAATATAGAAAAGCGACTGTCAATATGCTGGGTACTTATAGCTAAATCGTTACTCTCTGAAAGTTATTCACCTTCAAAGAATACCACTAGCAACTGTTTCAGTGTTGTGGTCTGGTAGTATTCTTGGTTAAAAATGTATGGTAGACTGCCTTCAAAATGTCCTGAGAAGGCAGAGTCAATCCCTGTGCCCCTGAAAATGCACACCGATTTTTTTTTGTGTGATACTTTGACTATAACTCTAGAGCATAGGAGAATTCTTCTAAGTGCCTATAAGAATTGGCTTTGCCGATGGCAGGGAACTTTGCTACTCCCTGTGTTCAATCTCATTGTCAGGCATTTATTTAGTCAGATGGTTTTTGGGCACATCTAGTGAAAACTGAACCACAAAAATGAACAGTTGCTGTTTATAAATCCCGCACCGTTACATAATCCAGATGACAGCACAACCAGGGAATGCTGCTGATATTCAGCTCTAATTGCAAATTTGACACTTGCAAGCAGCAAATGTGTTGGTGAGGTATCCAGTTCTACATTAAACAAAGTCTTGGTAGAAGTGGAAACTTTTGCGTGGGTCTAGTCCACTGCAATTTTATTGTGCTAGTTCATGCTGAGGCCTTGAGGGGGTGGGGACTGTGAAGAGTCAAAGTCAATTTTCCACAAAGTTCTTAGTTGGTTTTTGCCACCATTTAATACTCTGGGGGTATTTAGCTATGTGCTTATTATGGCATGGGTTCATCTTCTAAGCATGAAGCTGAATATATCAGCTATTGGGTCATTAATAGAACCAGTTTTCATCTTTCAAGTAAACATACCTCCAATGCCAGAGATTCCATTAAAATAGTGAAGGAAAAACAACACAAATTAGAATTGATTAAAAAGTAAGAACTTAGCATGAATCTTTAACTTTTGTCTACTTATGACGCCTCACGCTCCTAGTACTTCAATCTTTCTGCTACTGTATGATACTATACCAATGAAATACATTTTCTGTCATTAATTATGTCTGTGTTCAACTATGATTTACTTGGTACTTTTCTAATGGGCCCAGGTAACCACTGTAGTGCATCTTGGTATTCGCATTCAGCTGGCATAAAGGGACAGCCAGATTTTCATTATATAAAAAAAAATCATTGAAAATAGATTTTTCCCTTCTATTTCAGTCTTATTAAGTTTCCCCTCCCTCTAGTTCTCCCAGCTCTTCCCTAGCTTCCCCTTCTTTCCATCTGGATCTACCCCCATTTTGTCTCTCACTAGAAAACAAGCAGGCTTCTAAGGGCTAATAATAAAATAAAACAAAAGATAAAACAACAATGAACACATCAAAATTGGACAAAACAAATAGACAAAAGAAAAGAGCCCAAGAGAAGACAAAAAAATAGACCCATTTAGTCACACACTGAGGAATTCCACAAAAAAAACACTAAACTGGAAGCTATAATATATATTTAAAGAACCTGTAGAGTAAAAGGAGAGAAAACTATGAAGAGAATAAAAATAAAAAATATTATGACAAAATTAAAAGGAAGAGCTCTGACATGACATTATGAGACAGGCAAACCTCCAACGATGCAATTGAGTTCATTCTCCGCTGGTCATTTTTAATTGCGAAAATGAAGTGTTTTCTACATATCTTGAAGGTATTGTCAGATACTTTTTACTCTAAAACTTGGGTCACACAGTGACAAGAAAAACAGAAAACAAGATGAGGTTCGACTTAGATCAATAACGCCTAATCAGCTAGTAATGACCACATGATTATCCAGAACAAGCACCAAGTTTGTGGGCCAAGAAGGAAGGTGTTCTGAGTCTTGGATTGTGAGTGACAGACTTACCAATGCTACATTCAGGACACCAGCTTCCTTCTGCAACCCCACTGACTTCCTTCGCCGATGTTTATCTCGTTCTTGTTCATTTGACCCACCCAATAACTTTCTCAATGGATTTTATTATGATAACCAAGTGAATAAGTTAGTGTGAGTGATTTTAAAAGCATACAAAATTAAAAGTGGGAGAGAAAATGCACAAAACAGTGATTCGTTTTTTTTAATACTTTACTGTTTTATTTAAAAAATAACCTTTTTTTTCATTTTACATACTAATCTCAGTTTCCCCTGTCTCCTATCCTCCTGTTCCTCTCACCTCCCCCCACATCCCACCCATTACTCAGAGCAGGTAAGGCATGGGGAGTCAAGAAAGTCTGGTAACATTAAGTTGAGGCAGAACCAAGCCCCCCCCCTCCCCCCCGTATCTAGACTGAGCAAGATATCTCTCCAAAGAGAATGGGCTCCAAAAAGCCAGTTCATGCACTAGGGATAAATCGTCATCCCACTGCCAGTGGCCTCACAGACTGCCCACAACTGTCACCCACATTCAGAGGGCCTAGTTCAGTCCCATGCAGGTTCCCCTGCTGTCTGTCAGGAGTTAGTGAGCTCCCACCATCACAGATCGCTGTCGCTGTGAGTTTCTGCATTATGGTCTTGACACCCTTGCTCATATTATTCTGCCTCCCTCTCTTCAACTAGACTCTGGGAACTCAGCCCAGTGTGTAGCTGTGGATCTCTGCATCTGCTTCCATCAGTTACTAGATGAAAGTTCATGTTTGTCTTTCTGGGTCTGCGTTACCACTCTCAGGATGTTTTTTTTCTAGATCCATCCATTTGCCAGCAAATTTCCAAGATGTCATATCTATCTATCTATCTATCTATCTATCTATCTATCTATCTATCTATCATCTATCTATCTATCTATCATCTATCTATCTGTCTATCATATATTTTTACTACTGAGTAATACCTCATTGTATAAATGTACCACATTTTCTTTATCCATTCTTTGGTTGAGGGGCATCTAAATTGTTCTGGGTTCTGTGTTCTGGCTATTATAAATAATGCTGCTATGAACATAGCTGAGCAAATGTTCTTGTGGTATGAGTGTGCATCATTTGGGTATACGCCCAAGAGTAGTATTGCTGGAAATTGGGATAGATTGATTCCTAGTTTTCTGAGAACCCACCATACTGATTTCCATTGTGGCTATAAAAAATACAGAGTGATTCTAAAAGCAGGGTCTTGGGAGTCAGTCAGTGTTAATTCCTACCTCAGTCTTTTTCCCTTACTATGAATGTGAATTAGATTTAGTGCTTCTAAGTCTCAGTCTTGTGGTTATAAAATGAAGGCACCAACAATAACAATTTTCTGCCCAGAGAGAGGTTTATATGGTTAGATATGAAATATTTGTCAATGTGCTTAACCCATGGTGAAAACCCTCAATAAATACTAGGCATAGCAAAATAGTCTTTGGAAAAATCTTGGGAACCATTTTGATGTCAATAATTGATAAACATTTAAAAAAGTATTGGAACTGGCTAGATGGCTCATGGGGTAAGGGCACTTGCTGACAGACTTGATGCTTTGGACTTGATCCCTGGAACATATATGATGAAGGAGAGAACTGAGTTCCTCAAGTTATCTTCTTATCTTTGCAAATGAACTGTGGTACCCCAACAAATAAATAAATACAAAAAATAAGACGTGTAGTTTAGAATAACAATGTCTGAGTCTTGTTTATTACCTAGGACCCTTGTGATTCAAATAAGCACACTTGTTTATAGATTTAGGACACATGGTAGACTACAAAAAACAGTCTCTGAGCCAGGAATCGGAGACTCTAAAGAAATGAGTCCATGTACTATTCCATTTAGGTCCTCATCACTTGCCATGGCTCAACATGATCTGAGAAAAGGAGAATGGCTCTGCTAAAAACAGTTTTGTGCTTATGTTTATTTCATAGATAGATGGCATAAAACATTCAGAATATATAATTGGTGCATAATTTCTAATTGAAAAAATGCTAGCTCACATTCTTGTTTTTCTGCTGAAAATGTTTAATCTTGATGAACATGAAGCTGATCCTATAGAATTATAAAACATTAAGCCCTAGAGGATGAGGACAGATGTTGAGAGCATGCATCAGGAGCTAGTGCAAGTTAGCAATGATAAAATGATAATAAAATAATTGTTTTTTAAAAGTGAAATGTGTTAGCATTTTGCAAATTTCCTTCCTTGCTTATTTCACTGAATGCTGACATTAACCATATCAGTTGACTCCTAGGAACCTTCTGTTAAAGTAATGAGAAATCTAATGTTTAGAGGTGGTATGTAAGTTTTGCAGAGCTCAAAAATCTAGTTCAAGAAAACTTTGTATCAAGAATGTAAATCTAGAACTTAGGTCATTCCCTCGGTCTTCATTAATGTCATTTTTACGAGAATGACCTATTTTCTCCATAATTGTCCAAGTTCTAGACAACAGCTTGCTGAAGAAGGGGTCATACTGCCTCTGGGTGGGTTCATTATTGATCTCCATGGGCTTCCCATGACTTAGGAAAAATTCTCGATTTCTTAGGAAGATTCTAGAATAGAGAAGATGTCATCTTTTCTTACCTCTTCACCATCTCTTCTCTGCTTTCCTCTTGCCAAGTCAAGGCGGATGCTGAAGAACTCTCTTAGAAGGTTTGGACCTCAGTCGCTTGTGGTAGTTTACATAGTGTATTCCTGTCTGGAAATAATCTTCCATTTGTATTTTTTATGATGTAGGTTTCACTCTATAAACTCTGGGAAATATTCCTTGATGTCTAAGCTAGGGTTGAATTCTTTTTGTTTAGACTTCCTTTATTGTTGCCAATTCATCATTGCCTACTACCTCACTGAAGGGTTGTGTATTCACTGAAGGGTTGTGTATTGGTCAATTAAGTTATATCTTTGTAGCGTGGAACATGATAGTTGTTCAATGAGTACTTACTGTAGAAATGACAGGACAAGAAGGGCATTGAGAGAGTGAACGAAATTATCTCAAATAAAATATGTAATCTCCCATCAGTTATCAAGGTATTTTAAACTTAAAGCTTGGTGTGTGTGTGTGTGTGTGTGTGCTTGAGTGTACACGTGCCAATGTTTAACACAGGGTTGGGATGATTCCTTAGTCTTAGTAGCTAGCCCAGGCTTTTTCAGAGGCAAGAGAATGTAATGAAACTTTTGGCATTTGTAGCTTTTGGGACATTTATATCAGTTTTCTATTGATATATGATGATGTTTGTGAATTAAAACAAGCCCTAGTAATTAACTCACAACTTTTGGGTCAGAATTAGAGTGTACCATATTTTGGTTTACATAAAAGCACCATAATTTTGACTTTGAGATGCATTCTCATCTCCTGGATATGTAAACTAAAGATCCAATCCCAAACCCATGCTGCTGGAAAAGTTTGAAGGACCTAGTCATTATAGGACCCATGACTAGCTCCCGTTTCCACACAGGTCTACCAATCTCAATTTCTTTCATTCCTTGTTATGTGCCTACTTCCATTTCCAAACAAGCAACATTGTGTCAAATCATTCATGTTTTTACCTCTGACTTTCTTTTCATCAGTCAGCTGGAAAAAAAAAAAAAAAAAACCTGTGCTCACACAGCTGTTTGATTGGGTGGTTCATTTTCACATTCTCCACAAAAAAAAAAAAATCCCTTAACGGTGGTACTTGGGTTAGTCTTTGAACCAGTGATGGGAAGTATGTGCCAGAGTCTAGGAACAACAGGGTCATTTTAAATTCTGCCAGCACCTTCCCCCCCCCCCCCCCCCCCCCCCTCCCTCCCTCCCTCCCTCCCTCCCTCCCAACCTCCCTCCCCCCCCCCCCGCCAAAAAAAGCGAAAACAAAAGATCACAACAACTCAAATTTTGGTGACAAGAAGTGGGCAGTGGGACATGTGCTTGCTTCCTTTTAATGTCAGCCTGGACAGTCTGTAACTTGCTAGATAATAGATTCATCAATATAAATGGGAGACGACTCTTTGGTTTCAGCTTCAAATTTCTTGACTCTTGATCACAGTCTCTCTCTGTCTAGTCTTGTTTACTGTCCTTGATGGATGCTTTATAATTTTCATCATTTCTCTCCATTTTCATGTTATCATGAGTAAAAGTATCACTATCATTTACAGAACATTTTTTTGGTAGCATGCCATGGGTGTCTTAAGCCACTTCATTCCTTCAATGAGTGTTTACTAGCTATTAGTATGTTTGGTTTGTCACTAAGTTCAGGACTGTTTGGGTTATAAGTATCCAGCACTCTGCTTGTCTGATTCTTAAAAAGCCTATTTGTTTTGTCTCAATATCATACCTGCATGTTTGGGGACTGTGACAAGCCAGATCTATTCAGGAGCTTGTGTTGGGATGCTTAGCTGTCCCTCTCACTTCCGGTCTTCTCTTTCCAGCATCAGGCAGTGACTAAAGACATGCCCTGCCTTCCTTATGAGAAACAGAGTCCTGGCGACTGAGCAACACATTCCACGTCTATTTCCTCTGGCATTAGGAGCTAATTGTGAACTAAGTGACCAAATCATCCTAATAAAAGTGGCTTCTAAACGGCAAATCATAAACTTGCGTGAATCAGGATCATGTGTCCTCTGAGCCCCTTTCCTTTCTCCTCTAATTGAGTTTCCGTCCAGCATTCTCTGCCGAAAGGAACAATGGGATGCTCTGTTTTGAGACTTAGTCAGCCCCAGCTGCTATGAAAATAATATGTTTGAGAAAATGGACTTGACATTTGATGGCCTTATGACTCCTCTGACAGGATATAATCAACTCATTAGGGAGAAACAGAAAGGCCCTGTTGTGCAGCCACACTATTCTGAGCATGACAGAATTCCTTCTCAGGCGGTGGGTGAGCATTCAGGGCAAACTGGGAACTCCATCTTCTGTGGCCAGCAGGCCACTTTCTCCTCCTCCGGCCACCGCCCTTGATCTGATGAAAGGAAGCGCTACTTTCTTAAGCCCACGGTTTCTTTGTCCCTTTTCCACTCACACCACAGAAAGACTACTTTATGAAAAGAACTCAGGTTTTCAAGGACTCTCTCAGCCTTCCTTCCACTCAGACACAGCTGGGGCAGCTCTCCTGGGAGGGTGATTGGAAGCAGGAAGTAGCAATTGGGAATCCTGATTCCAGTTCCCAGGCCCACCCTGAGTTTTCTGTGGGACTCAGAAGGGTTTACGGCAGACTTTTTGCTTAGTCTCCCATTATAAAACATCAGACTCTGCTGCTCACTGCTCTTGCCTGAGTTATCTCCCCGGCAGGAATATGAAGGGAAGGAGAGCCAGATTTTCACACGAGAAGACTAGTCACTTTAAGGTATTGGAAGCATCGATCAGAGCGCACATAGAGAAGCTGATTAGCATGATCATTGGCCTGTCTCTTAGACTTTATACTAGATTTATTGGCAGGAAATTGTGGTTTCTTGAAGTTCTATTCAGTCCTTAAATACGTACTAGATGTTTTGTTGCATAAAAATACTTTTAAATACAATCATTGTAAATATCATATAAACTCATTACAACAATGATGATGTCTGTTTAATTGAGGAATTCTATCCCACAGCACTCATTCTCAAGGCTTTTCTTAATTATTCTGATTCACTGTATTCTAGCGTCTACCAGAAAAAGGAGGTTAGCTATTTGCCAAGCATCTTTTACAGGGAAATGGACAACGTTTCTTGTAAGTGTGATAAATAAGACTGAATTAAGTAATTGACTAATTAAAAAATTATTTTATTGTATGTGTTTGAATATTTTGCTTGCATGTATGTAGGTATGCCATATGTGTTCCTGGTGCCTGTAGAGGACTGAAGAGGATGTTGGATCCTGTGAAACTGGAGTTACAGATGGCTGTGAGCCACCATATGGATGGTGCAAGTCCTCTCCAGAACGTTAAGAGCAGCAAGTGCTCTTAATGATGGTGCCGTCACTCCAGTCCACAAACGTTTTCCTGAGTATTTTCGGGACATGACATTTGTCTTCATCCTGTAAACTTTACATTGGGAATTGGGAAACTGAGGCCCGGAGACTCAAAACCTCCTGTTGTCTGTTCCTGTAATCTGACATTTGGCTGCATCCACCCAGCACTTTTGCGATTTCCCTAAAAGCATAATAACTACATTGTGGTGAAAACTACCACACAGGCCGCAAGATGCAAGATATTTTTATCATCCAGTCCTTTACAAAATGTCTACTGGCCTCTGCCTTTTATCAGATGCAGAATATTTTCAAAATATTAACCTATACATGTCACTGTCTTTTTTGAAAACTCAATAATTGCCAACCTCGCAAAGGAGTATGAGTGTTTTCTATTATGCAGGGCATACTTTAAATCCAGACAGATTGTAGAAACTCCTCCCTTGTGGCGTTCCTCTTCAACGTCACACTCTTTCCACCTGCCAAAGATGCCAGACCTCTGTATCAGCGACCATTGCTGTTTGTCCCACTTCTGCTTCATAACCTTTATTCATCTTTTAAAAGCTTGCTTAAACACCATCAGTGTAAAATTGCTTTCTGTAAGGTTTTCCTGCCAGGCTAGATGTGACCTTTCTCTTTCCAGACCCATGCTTCACTTCATAAGTGATGACACCAAAGCTCCTATGGGTTATTTGACTTGACCACGGTTCCATGAATATGTAGGCAGATTGGACTTTGAATTGAAATCTGTTTGAATTCAATATGCACTATCTACTATAATTCCCTTCTGATTAATTCATGTTTAAAATAATATTCATATCACATGGAACCAGCTCAGGATCATAGGTAGGTCCTATAAAATGTGATACTGAGATATATACCTCTCTCTCTCTCTCTCTCTCTCTCTCTCTCTCTCTCTCTCTCTCTCTCTCATCTATGCACATATATGTCTAAACACACACAGATATGTATTTGGTAAATATTTAATCTTGGCAACAGAAATAGTGAAAATGATAACAAGAAATGTAACGTAACCATTTATTTTTACATTCAAGTGATAGCATTTGAAAAGGGCACTGGCTGTGCTGGTTATCTGGGGTTCCATAACACATTATCCCAATCAGAGTGCCATCAAAGAATAAACATTTTTCCATCTTTTGTTTTATTTATTTATTTTGTTGATTTTTACTGAGCTGTACATTTTTCATTGTTCCCCTCCTTGTCTCTCCCCTACCCTTCAACCCTCTCCCAAGGCCCCCAAGCTTCCAATTTACTCAGGAGATCTTGTCTTTTTCTACTTCCCATGTAGATTAGATCTCTTAGGGTCTAGGTTCTCTGGGATTGTGTTATTTATTTATTTTCAACTTTACATACCAACCTCAGTTCCTCCTCTCTCTCCTCCTCCCACTCCTCTCCTGCCCCATCCTCTTCCCATACACTCCTCTGAGGGGGTAAGAATAAACAGTTTTTATCGTGGTTCCACCGATGAGATATCTTGGTGTGACTTAGTTGGGTGTTTCAGACCCGGCATCTCTCATGAAGTTACCATTGTCAACCAAAGCTGTGGTCCCATCTAAAAGAGAACACAGGAGACTTTTGCTTCTATGCTCAATATTGCAATTGTTCTCTGGCCTGTTCCTTTTCAGCAGTTCATTCCACAGAGCGGTATCACCTTGTGGCAGCTGTCTTTCTCCCAGACAAGTGATCTGAATAGGCAAGAGGGACTTGCAACATGAAGGTCACAGCTTTTACACAACTTTATCTCAAAATTGCTCCCCTCCATGTAATTATTTTAGCATATTCTACTTTATATATATATCTCTAGACTGAAAATATTAAAAAGAGGATTCCATAAGAGACAACCCATAAATATGAAATAACATTCTGTACTGGGTAGTGTGACAAAAATCTCACAACATCCTGGCTTAATATCTCCAGAAACATAGCAGCCTGATGACTCATTGCAAGGCTTGCATCATTCACCCCATTTCATTCCAGTTTGTGGACATAGACATAGTTGTGTGTGTATGTGTGTGTGTGTGTCTATGTATGTGTGTCTAAGTGTGCATGCTGTAAATGTCTTTGTACATGCTTTCATGGAGCACAGAGAAGAGCTTTGGATGTCCTCTTCTATCATTTTCTGCTTTATTCCCTTAAGATAGATCTCACCAGCTTGATTTTTCCATGTTTGATGTCATAAATTATTTGCTGTTTTCAGCAATAGGGTTTTGCTGTCAGGTTTGGAGATTAACCAAAAACATTGTCAAAACCATGCAGCATTGTGGGTATTTATAAGACTCCTTTGGCTAATAACTGAATTTTAACCCATTCCTGGTCCTGGCTGAATATTCATGAGAGTAGCTTCCAATAATAGATGGTAATTAGCATAGAGACCTACAACTGGACAATGTTTAGAGAATAAGAGACCATGGAGCACTCACCTGTAGGTTCAGCTATGATGGAGGTGGGTCTTGTAATAATAAAGAAACTGCCTCGGCCCTCATAGGACAGAAAATTAGGTAGGCGGAGTAGACAGAAGAGAATGCTGGGAAAAAGAAGCTTAGTGAGGAGTCGCCATGGTTCTCCCGCTCCAGACAGACGCAGGTTAAGATCCTCCCTGGTAAGCCAGCTCGTGGGCTACACAGAATATTAGAAATGGGTTAGAACAATATGTAAGAGCTAACCAATAAGAAACTGGAACTAGCCGGGCCAGGCAGTGTTTGAAAGAATACAGTTTCCGTGTAATTATTTCTGGGCATAAGCTAGCCATGCGGGCGGCTGGGTGCCGGGGACGCAGCCCTGCCGCCGCTCCTATTTCAACACAGCTACATGGCATCTCTGACTCTGCTTACTCTCTCTTTTTAATTAGACAGAAAGGGAAGATGATGTGGGATGTCCTTCTTTTATTGGTTGATAAATAATGCTGTTTTGGTCAATAGATTAGCAAAGCAAAGCTGGTGGGAAATATGAATATATATAGTAGGTGAAGTCAAGGAGATACCATGTAGCTGCCGAAGGAGACAGTCACCTGAACCTCACCCAGTAAGCCATAACCTTTTGGTGATATAAAGAATAATAGATATTGGGTTAATTTAGCTAGCTTGGAATATGCCTAAGCTATTGGCCAAACAGTGTTGCAATTAATATAGTTCCTATATGATTATTCAGGTCAGAGCAGCTGGGAAACAAATGAGCAGTCTTCATCTACACTCACCCATGAATGGAATTTATTATACTCCTCTCCTCAAAGCTCTGGAATCTACACAGAAGAGGAAGCAGAAAGACTGTAAATTGCAGAGGTGCTATATGTTGTCAAGAAAGCAGTGTTTTCCAGACACAACAGGGTTGACACACATGTGAACTCACAGAGACTGTGACAGTTTGCACAAAACTTGTGCAAGCTTAAGGCAACGTCCCAGCATAGAGAGGGGAAAGTGAGCACAAAGTCTCATCCTTAGCCAAGAACCTATCTGCAATTAATAGCTGCTGGGAGAATGAAAAACTTTTCTTCACTAGAGGGACAAAGGGTATGTTAAATAGACCCCAGGGCAAGATTCAAGCTCATGAGTTCTTGGCTAACACAAATCAGATGCCTTATTTATTTATTTATTTATTTATTTATTTATTTATTTATTCTGTGATGGGAGGGATTTTTGTCTTGATGGCTTTTTTTTCTTTTTTAAAAAAGACAACAAAAGAACATGACATTAGGTAGGTAGGGGAGCCGAGGATCTAGACAAAGTTGGGGTAGAGGAAAGACTATACTCAGAATATATTTTATGGATCAAATAAAATGAAAACATAAAACATTACAGGCTCTCTCATTGAACCCGAATCTTGCCCCCCTGGATTAGGTTGGCTGATCAGTTCACACCTAGGTTCAGCTTGTCTTGGGATCCTAGCACTAGAGTTACATGCCAAGCTTGATCATGTTGGTGCTGTTGATTAAAATTTGGTTTTTCACGTTAGCTTGGCAACCATTCTTGCCCGCTGAGCCATCTATCCAACCCATAGACATCGTTTGCTTTTAGTAAACTTTCAACAAAACATAAAGTAGAAGACTGAGTACAGTACAGTACCATGGAATAATTTGTTGTGAAGAGATCTTTGCATACTTTCTTGTAAATATTTATAATGATTATTATTCTTGTCATTTCCTTACCTTACCTAAATGATATTTAGCTTGGGTATGCATGCACAGAAATAACTGTACATATAGAGATACTATGGTTTGGTACTTCTAGTTCTATGCATCTGCTGGGAGTCTTGGGAAGTATTCCTTGCTTAAAAGGAAACCCTTTTAAGGAAATTGATATACAGCCTAAAGCTCGATGACTGTGCTTCCATTGCGATACATTCCTCAGTGTAACTTTTTTTTTATCAACATACCCTTCTAAATTAATTGAAATTATGAGTTGATATTTTTTAACAGAAAGATATGGAATTTTTATATGTTGACAGTTTGGCCTGAATAATTCCTGGTTATTATAGACTATTTGTACATTATAGTCCACATTCGGAAACATTCCTGGTCTTTTTCCACAAGATGCCAGTTCCATTTCTTATCCCAGTCTTAATAATCAAATCATCTCTAGCTATTGCTGCCCATTTAGCTTAATCAGGAGTTGTCACTCTTGGGAGTGGAGGCTGAGAGAGGAATGCTGAAAATCTCAATAAAAAAGACTTCTTGTAGGACAGAATATAAACAGATGTCAGACAGGCAACTAGCCATGTCTTTTAAGGCAATTTAAATCCGGACATATATTTTGATAAATGGATAACAGGATATCCATGTAAGGTAGTAAGGAATTAGGTGTTCTCTAAATTGTGAGGAAGAAGGCATGGAGGCATGAAAGATAAAACCAATCCATGAATACTGGGATATTGAAAGAATGAAAAGAAATCCTGACTTTAACGGAGTTTTTTTTTTTTTTTTTAACACGTAAAATTTAATTTCCTTTAGGGCTATCCATATAAATACCAATTGTCTCTAAGACTTCTTCTTTTTTTTTTTTTTTTTTTGTACTCCAGCAAGTAACCTAGTGCCTTGTTGCACGTTTTATAAATGAGGAATGGCTCTTATTCACCTCTTTAGTTTTTATCTCTTGCATGTAAACAGATGATAGTGTTGTGTAAATATCCAGTTCAGAGAGCTTTCATGTGCTCCAAACCCATCCATCTCCAGTGATTGACTACATCTGCACATGGAAGCCCCATAAACCTTTCAAATAGATTAATTTAAAAAGTAGACTCATTATCTTTTTCCTATAATCATTCCATATTCCTAAATTTCTTATCTGTGATAAGAAAGAAATGTGGAATTTATCTTTGACGAATTCCTTTTCTCATACCACCTCCCATGATGGTCTACATTTCAACTCCACGAATGTGCATCAAATATCCATATTGATTCATTCCATAAGCATTTTTGGGAACCTGGTGTGCATTAGGGACTATGACACTTCTCTTTATTGTTACTGACATCGTCTTCCCTTTTACTCTCATTAGATTTTATGTGGAATAATATTGCTTAAAGGGTTCAGCATAGATGAGTAAGGATTAGCTGACAAGAAAACCAGACAAGATCAATCTATTTATTGCTTTATCTGGTATTGATATCCTTGGCTTATAATTAGAACCGTATTTAATTTTAGTCTTTTTACATAGAACAAATGGTGAGAAAAGAACCACATGATGAATTCAAATTAAAATATATCTCACTTCTTCATAATGATTGAAATGAAATGTGTATGTAGAGGATGTTTTATTGGTCACAAGCACCAAACAAGCAGATGAATTGTTGCAGATTTCTGCCTATCCAATCTTAATGCATTCATTATTTTGATTGAGGCTGATTAATGCTATGGCCACCTTTTTCTCGGAGTTATAAAATTAACATCCATCTCTATTATCATAAGGTTTCTGTTGCTGTCTGAAACAACATAGGTGCTCAGGGATTTTAGGTAAAATCTTGGAATTTTGCTTTTTGCTGTGAGTGAGGGTAGTAATTGTAGTAATTGTCTCGCTGTGAATCTGGTGTCATTAAACTTGTTCCTTTTACGTCTTTTGGTAGTGGGCCGATGTCACAAACAAGTTGCTTTCATTCTGTGCACATCCATGCTGTCACCTGTAAACTTTTAATACATAAGTTACTTCTCCATATTACTAATCTGAGCATTCTATGGAAGGCAAAGCTCTTTGAAGGTTATAAGTACTTTACAGAGGAAGCTCGTGTGTCTTTTTCTAGTTTTCTTATTAACTATAAATTTAAGTCGTGGTTGCTTAGGCTCTCAAATTATGTTTTACTTCTCTGTTTAATGAGAATAATATCTCAAAAGACCTACAATATGGATTAAATGTGAAACTTATGACTCAATTAATGTTAGTCCCTCAATGTACCCTTTCTCCTTCAAGAAACACCCTTATGAATATGCACTAGTAAGATATTAAATGTAAGAATTCAGTATTGCATCAATCCTATTAACCTATGTAATCTAAATCCAAATTGGAACAAAGCTAACTTTAATAAAAAGAATTGTTGTACAGCTTGCTTTATTGGTTCTGCAAGATAGAGTATAATTGAAGAAGTGATTAATTAACACATTTATTTTACATTTGACTTTGGAGTCAGTTCACAAGACCAGGAACTAGCATATGGAAGTCCAATTGTCAGCTTCATTACTAGATACAGAGACCTTTTGAATTCATCTTCAAATAGAATTATACAGTCACAGACATAAGCAGACAACCAACCATGATTCTTCTCTCTTACAGAAACTCTAATGTAAGCCTTCGACCAGAGTTGATGCTAACGAAGTTACAATGCCTGTTTTTTGTGGACGTAGAAAACCCTATGAGAATGAAGCAATTTTGGGTTGCATCATCTTGTAACTCCTTGTCTTAAGCAAGACAAACAAGATAATACCAGTCACAAGCTTTCTATTGAATCAAAAGCTTTAAGTTGATCAAATAGTTGTTAACAAAATAAAAAACACAGGTGAACTCGTACTACCCCACTTAAAATCAGTTAGAAAGTGTCACAAATCAAAACAATGTGGTAATCCATTAAAAAAAAGAACATAGCAATGGGATGGTCAGACAAGATCGAGAACCAAAAATAAACTGTAAACACCTATTGGCAGTTGATCTTTTGACAGTTTCTATCATATACAGTGGAGAAAGGCCGACCACATCCACAAGTTTATTTAAGAAAAATAGATACCTAAAAGAGAAGAATTAATTAAGAGTCTCATTCCACACCATACACAAAAGTAAATGCAAATTGATGTAAAACTTGAATATAAGGCCCGGAACTTTAAAGATACTGGAAACACACACACACACACACACACACACACACAGAGCAAGATTCCTCTACAAAACTGATCTAAGCCAATGTTTCTGGGCATGATCCCTCCCCCCAAAATAACACATGGAAAAATAGATATGTAGAATTAACAGAAACTAAGCTTCTAGAAACACAAAATATACAAATGGAGTGAAGAGAGGTCTTAGAGAAGATTATTTTCAAACCATACTGTTAATAAGCTGATAATAACTCAAGAGTAAACAAATTAAACAATCAGAAAAACAACAACAACAACAAAAAAAAAAAACAGAGAACAAGTGAAGAACCTCAGGAGGAACTTCTCAAAATCAGACAGACTAATATAGTCAATAAATGTAAAACAAATTCATATCACCACTCACAAGAAAAGAAAATGTGTATTAAAAGTATGAGATAACACATCACCCCTGTTAGGATGGCTAGTATCAGGAAGGCAGACACAAAATGAGTTAGTGAGGAGGTGAAGAAAAATGAGTTTATGTGAACCGTTGGTGGGAATATAAATGAGTTCAGTCATCATGCACAACAATGTGGAGGTTCCAGAGAAAAGTGAAAATAAAATTATTATATAATCTAGAAAATTTTCTACTGGGGATACATTTAAAAGAAACTTAAATTGACATGCCAAGGTAACATTGCCCATACTTACGGCAAAGCTGTTCATGAGCGCTAAGATTTGCAAGTGAACCGTGTCTATTATCATATGAAAGAAAATGAAAATGTGGTGTATATATATCGAGAACTAGTTAGCCTTAGAATGGGTAGAGTGCCCACATCCAGCACAATGTGGCTGAATACGGAGTAACCTGGAGAACATTATGCTAAGCGAATTAGGGCTAATAGAGCAGGATGGCCACTGTCTAATAATCCTGAACCTGGAACCTGAAAATTTAAAATTAAAGAGTGTTTTTTTTTTTATTTTTTTTTTTTACCAGAAGCTGGGGGTGGGAGGTCATCCATAAGAGGGGGAATTCTGATCAAAATGTATGAAGTTTCTCTTAGGTAGAAGCAAGGAACATCAGTAAGCTGCTACACCCTTCACACATAACAGAGACTACACTCAATTATGCATTTCACATTTAAAATCGTGATAGAGTAATGTGCATTTCAAAAGGAGGGGATTTAAATACTTTCACTACAAAAATGTAAGCATGGAAGGCTTTATTAACTACTGAGCCCTATTCATTTCATAATGCAAGCACAGTACAAACATGTTAGGACTCTGTTTCTTATAAATATTTGTAATCATGATTTTCCAACTAAAACTAAAAATAAAAAAATGCCAAGATGAACTTCAGAGGAGTTTCAGGCTTCTACTTACCTGCAGGCATTGACAGAAAAATAAAATGGTAGTCTATAATAAGGAGGTTATATTTATAAAAGATATGGCAAATAAATTACATCCAAAACAAATAGTTCCTGCAAATCAACGGTTAAAGTGAGACACTATTTTTGCAGATGAGGTTTAAGAACATTTTAATCCTTGCCTATAAAATTAAAAAGAGATAAGAAAAGGTAAAGCCTAGAATAAATGAGAAGACATTTATAAGACACTATGCACCAGTTAAAAGAAGAAAGAGATCCTTGAAAGGGGAGGGAATATTTAAATTAATCATAGTGCTTCTTTGAGTGACAGTTCAGGATAGACCAATGGAGGAAACAATGCCCACAGAGAGGCGCACCTCTCCCCTATCAACAAGGACATGTCTTTCAACAGACAGAGACTTAGAGAAAACCACCACTGGGCAAAGTTCAGAGACCAGATGATTATGTGGTTCTCATCCCTAACTTATCCATCTTCCACACAAACTCCCACACACAGGGCTCAGGAAATACTGTGGGAAATGGAGGGTAAAGTTTGTAAACTCCAAGGGAACAGAATGTCTTCTGTGAGATTGTGTCTTTTCAAATTATCAAGGAAGTTTCAACAACATGGAGGCCTGAACAAGACATGAGCAAGTGCAATACTAACAAATATGTTAGCAAAAGAAGGGTGATGTCTCATGAGCCCCTAAACCTAGATTATGAACTACAGACAACTAAAAAATGCTGAGAGTGGAGAAAACAATCTCCAAGGAGGGACTCCAGATTGCTTTTCCAATACCAAGTCAGTGGTCAGTCCTGAAGTCAAATACACACAAGTAACATTATGAGGATTGAGCAATTATATTTATATATTATGACTATATTCACATAAATGTAATACAGTTAAAGAAGAAGAAGCTGTAGGCCTTGAATTTGAGAGAGGGGGAGAGAGAGAGAGAGAGAGAGAGAGAGAGAGAGAGAGAGAGAGAGAGAGAGAGATTGGGGATACAGGAAAAGAGTTAAAGAGATAAAAGGGAAAAGTTATATAATTATATTTTAACTTCAGTAAAAGAAAAGAAAAATTCAGAAGAGTCAGAGTCAACAAAGTTCTTACATTGAATAAAGGTATGAGTGGTATATGGGAAACTGAGATCATTAAAGTTTTCAAGATTTAGGGCTGGAAAGCAAATCTATACATAAAGACAAAAGTTAGGAAATCCACAGGGATTTTGCCCTTAAATATTCAGCTGAGGACTGATCTGCTCATATGTGTGGGGCCTGGAAAGTCCAGTCAAAGGCTAAGAGATAAGTGGATCTTGCCCACATACGAGGCTGGAATGGGTGCAGTTCCCACCAGTGAAACTAGAAAGCCTCACGATTAGCAGAATACTGGATAAAGGCAAGTGAATGGGACGGCCTCAGTTTTAAGAATCATGCAACCCATGAGAGATGCTTTGGATTTACCCAAAAAACCTGAAAGGCAGAGTCTGGAGGACAAAACTAAACTCTATTCCAGAACAAAGTGAAAGAATATTTATTGAACACAAATCTATCTTACATTGGCTGAGGCAAGATTCACAACGACTGCTGAAAAAAAATATTCACAAGACATGGATATTCAAAAGAGATGATGTGTGGTATGAAGGGAATCCATTTGACTGAAGCTAGCCCAGAGAAGACACAGGTGCCAGGGTTACTGAACAAAGACATAAAAACTGTCATCAACACAATCCCTGTATCCAGAAGTGAAGGAGGAAGACGAGAGACATTTACATGGTCCAAATTAATTTCCTTGGGATAAAAAATTTGTATAAAATAGAAAATATACTGTATGCAATGAACTCCAAGGGTTAGAAATAAACCCATCAAATTCCAAGGCACAAAATGTGAATGACTTGGTCCAAAACAAATGTAAAAGAGAAGAAAATTAACAAAAACAAAAGCAATGTTAGGACAATTTGAAGCAACTTAATCTATGAATCACTGTAGCTGATCAAAGGAGGCAGATAAAAGATAGGAAGATAGAAAACCATTCATTTAGAAATTACTACCAAATGCATTCCAAATTTGACAAACCTATAAACCTACAAATCCGGGA
This sequence comes from Alexandromys fortis, assembly GCF_014885135.2. NCBI lineage: Eukaryota > Metazoa > Chordata > Mammalia > Rodentia > Cricetidae > Alexandromys > Alexandromys fortis. Next base: position 11,673,856 of record NW_026067930.1, read on the forward strand.
AGTCAATGATACCCAAATGCATAAAAGAAAACTACCAGAGGAAGCATCCTGGCCAAATTTCCTGGACAGTGTCAAAGGGAAACACTTTGAAAGCATCCACAGGAAGAATGCAATGTGTGGAGAGAACACTGGAGAGAGAGAAAGCTAAGAAACCCACAAAAAACATAGTGGAACTTTAAAGATTAATTTTATTTGATAATTTCATGTACAAGTACTGTACTTACATTATTTTCACACTCTAGTTCCTCTTGTATTTCCTTCTGTTTCTCTCCATTTTGTCTCAAATGCATGGCCCTTTCTTTAATTATTATTGTTTTACTTACACACACACACAAGCACGCATGTGTTCATACACACACACAGATACATACTGCAGACTGTATTAAGTATTGCTTGTATGTATATGTGTTTAAGTCTGACCACTTGGGGTTTATTTCTGGAGAATTCTGATTTTCCCTCTTAGAAGTGATTGATAGCCTGCAGCTCTTCCTCTAGGAGTGGGGCCTTGTGAGGTGTTCCCCATTCATATTGGCACATCAAGTGGTGGTATTACTGTTCTTGTTTAGACAACCACATTGTTGAGATTTCATGGGTGTAGAGTCTTTGTTACACATAGTGAGCACTATCTAGTAGCAAGCATCTTGGTCCTCTGGTTCTTACAATCTTTCGGGTCTCTCTTCTATGATGTTCCCCGAACCTTAGGTGTTTGTGCTATAGATGTTTGGGGCTGGGCACCCTACGGTTAGTTGTTTTCTACATTTTAAGTACTTGAAGCTTTCTGTAATGATCTGTGTATGCTGCAAAAATAAGCTTGTTCAGTGGTTGGGAGAGATATACTGTACTGATCTGTGAGTATCAGGGAGAGTATTTAGAATACAGCTAGAAATTGATTTTAAAAAGTGGTTGTCTTAGGGGTTCTGTTGCTGTGAAGAGATGCCATGACTATGGCAACTCTTATAAAAGAGAACATTTAACTGGAGCTGGCTCACAGTTTGGAGGTTTAACCCATTGTTATAGCAAAAAACATATGGTGACACATAGGCAGACATGGTGCTGGAGAAGTAGCTGAGAGTTCTACACCTAGATCAGTAGACAGCAGGAAAAGAGAATGACACTGGGCCTGGCTTGGGCTTCTGAAGCCCCAGTGTCTACTCCCCAGTGACACACTTCTTCCAACAAGGCCACACTTTCCATTAGTTCCACTTTCATTCAAATCACCACAGTGGCATTAGTGGGTTCTCCTCCAGATCATTGACTTCACCAGCCATGGGTAGTTGGCAAAGCTTATATTAGCAGGCATCAATTCCTTCTCATTGAGCAGGTCTCCAATCCTGTTAGTTTTCCCCTAAGTATAAGTGCTACTATTGCATGCTTGGTGACACCTTGCCATTCAGAGGCTTTACAGATAGGTAGGATTGTCGCGTCTCTACCTCGACCCGCAAGGAATGACGCGACCACCGGAGCTCTTCTCACTGCAGTTTATTCCAGGACTTTATTCACTTTCTCTCTCTCTTCCCCTCTCTCTCCCTCTCTCCCTCTTTCCTTCCTCTCTCCTCTCTCTCCGGCCAAACCTCTCCCAGCCCTTAAGTAGGCATGGGCTACCAACCCCGGATTGCCAGGTGGGCACTGCCCATAGCCCACGCATATGCAAGCAGCTGATGATCATTGCGTTATCAGGCCCCAGGCAATATTAGGAGCTGATTATCAAGTGTGGCTCCATGCTGCTCGCTACATAGGATCACTGATTTCTTTTCATTGTTTGCAGCTTGGATAAAAACTTCAGATACTACAAAAATTATTCCGCAGGGAGGGGGAGGCTTTCAGGTCAATTCCAGTGAATTCCTCTGTGTCCGAAATGGCTGTTGTCTTCAGCATTAGGGTTGTGTCTCAAGTTTGGGAAACAACCAAGGACAATGGCAATAGCCTATATTCTTTGGGCGAGTTTCTTGGAGTCGCCTGACCATTTTAGAAGTAGATATAAGGAGAGATGAAGGATAAATATAGCTCACACAAAGCAGTTAGAAAAGAAGTAGGCTGACAGATGTAAACTTATATATGTTAGTATTCATATAAAGTTGACTGGAATTGAGCTGCTTTTAAAAGTTAGTTTGTTAAATTGGATAAAAAAATAAAAATCTAACCACATTTTCCCAAAGAAAAAAATGCTTTAAATACATACACACATATTAATATCAATCAAATAAGTGTTAGGTGGTTAAATTTTTATTTGATCTAATACACTCACACACAAATGTATATACATACATACATATACAGATAGTGTTAGCATCAATCAGAATCAGAAAAGTGTCAGGTGGCTAAATTGGTATTTGGTCTAACACACACACTTTCTCTCTCTCCCCAATATTTCAGCATAGCGTATGAACAAGAACAGAATGATCATTTCATAATGGTAAGTTAATTATTCATGGAAAAAATCTACCTTTGTAAACATTTTGTGTATCTTATAATAATAGACACACACAGATAAAATGAACCAAGTTCTGAATTTAGAAAAATACATATTAATATTTGCAAAAGCGCTCGACACTATTAGTTTTCAGAGAAATATGACTTAAAACCATGATTAATACTATTGCACATACATTAGAATATCTAAAATTAAAAGGTCAAATTTCATTTTCAGATATTTCCATAAGATAAAGGAAAATTTATGTCCCCAACAGACTTGCACATGAATATTTCAGCAGTTGTATTTCTAATAGAAATAACTTAAATGTCAGTCAAAAAGTGAATAAATGAACCATCCCATCACCATACAGTGCGACACTTCTCAATAATAAAAAGGGAGTGAGCTACTTGCACACATGGCAATATGAGTGAATTCTGAAAGCATATTTATTAAACAAACTTAGAAAAATATTCATAAATGATGTATAATTTCACTTATTATAAGTCTAACAATAAGACAAATGGCTCGGTAATTATAGGTATCAGAACTGTGGGCGCTTACTATCATTAAATTAGATTTACCCGAAGATATGTAGTAAACTTCCTGAAGTGATAGAAGTTCTAAGCATCTTGTTTTGGATGATCTTTGCTGAGTTACTTTATTTGTCAAAGTTTACCTATCTATGTTTCAGATTTATGATCTTCAAATAAAATGAACATCACTTAAAATAATTTTATGTGTGTTAAATCAATGTAAGTATGAAAAACATTAACAACAAGGATTTGATAAGATTAATTTGAAGTTCCTAATACAGAGGAGATCATATGTCAATCAGCCAAAATGGACATCGCATCTCATTTTTGAAACAGCAATGAATATTTGCATTTAAAGAGCCACAGATAATCCATCAGTGAAATTAACCTTTTAACTACTGAAGGTTAGCCATGTACAGTGTCTATACATTTTCTATACCTATTGGAGATAAACTACTAGATCTTGGAAAAGCTTGTAATAATCTGTCCCTAGACTGTGATCTCTCATATACTTCCTGCTCCAACTTTGGTAGTGGGAGGTGTATCTGGCCATATACACTCAGTGAGACATCTCTGTCTATCCATATGGTTCCCTTTTAGGGCCATGGTTTCACTCCAAGAAGATAGAGACACTACCTTTGATGTCATATTATGTAAGCTCTATCATGGATAGACATGACTCAGAGGCACAGCCTTTTCTCATTTGCAAATACTTGTGGAATGAACCAATAAATTAATAATTATTGTTAAAGAAATACGCACCACTATAGACAATAGAGAGCGAGGTCTTGGATCAGTTTATAGTTTCAACCAACTAGGCAAATCACAGTCACTGATGGTTATTGCTTTCATCCATGAAAATGGAATTGGGAATCAATTATAATGTATTAGAAACATTTGGATCAATAGGTGCAGCTCAGCATGTTAGGAAGGGTGCTGAATTAGGGATTAAAAGATGATTTCGGTATTTGTCTTACTGCTGGCCCTTATTTGGCACTGGGAAGACTCCATCTTACCCTTGTATCTCAGTGTTCCTGGAGAAACATTACTGCAGCAGGGAACCCTGCCATCATTTCCAGGATGAACATTCTATGTGCTGAAGAAAACAGACTATAACTGCATTATGGGCAGCTTTCCTGGGTGTGTTTGGCAAAGACACACAGAGATACAAAAATGACCCTATCCCCAATGAGAAAACATCTTTCTATGCTCAAACCCTCAGGCAGGAGGCTGTAGGGAAGTAACAATTTGGTAGTACTTGTCTGAACTCTGTAAGATGTTCGATTGTGTAAAACCCTGGCTTTAGCACCCAACTTCCCAGAACAACTTTTATGAGGATCTCTTGACTCAATGATCCCATGCAAGATCATCCAGAATTATGACTCAAGTCTGGTAAGTTAATAGGAGGCTCACAAAGCACCAAGGCCATGGTGGGAATTAAGATTTTGTAGTCGGGACCAAACCTCAAACCTGGCTGGTGTCCCCGGAATGTACAACAGTAAGTCCAGCATTTTTTTGTCCTAGGAGAATTAAAAGGGAGAACCTTGTATCTAAAAGTGTTGGAGTATTTTCCAATGATGTAAATATTCTAGTGAAGCCTTTTCAAAAGGGTGTTTCACTTGAATGAAGAAAATCGCATGGTTTTCTTCATGGTCTCAGTTTGCCCACATGTGAAATGGTAACATGTCCCTTTATGGCTTTCTGGGTTGATTAATGTCTTTGCATATAAAGGCATCTTTCAGACTATGACATGAAAGTTGGTCAGACCTAGAAAATTAGAGATAATAATATCCCCACTCTAAATCTCTTTTTAATTTTTTTTTAAAAAATAAAATAGAATTGCATCATTTCCCCCTTCTCTTCCCTTCCTCCAGTTCTGCCCATGTACTTACCATGCTTTCTTCAAATTCATGCCTTCTATTTCTTATAACACACATATACGTGTGCATGCGCACGTGCACACACACACACATACACACACACACACACAAACACACCCTTAGCAGTCTATATAATGTTATTTGTATGTCCTGCCCTAACTTGATTTTTTGTAATGATAAATCTACCTGGATTCTCCCCTAAAGGTAACCAATTTGGAACTTAATTTTAACTTAATTATTTTATTGTTTTATGTGCATAGGTCTGAGTATCACATTCATGTATAGTGATATTTTATTTGTGTTTTAATAAATAAAGCTTGCCTGACTATCAGAGTGCAAAGCTGGTCACACTAGGCCAGGCAGTGGTGACAAACACATTTAATCCCAGCTGCCACACTAGTTAGCCTTAGAGGCCTGGTGGTGGTGTTGCACGCCCTTTAATCCCAGCACTAGAGAGGGATTTAAGATGGGAGGAGACAGGAATTCAGGGTCTCAATCTGTACTCTGAGGTTTGGTTGAGAGCATTGCAGTCTGCAGTCACATTGAGGATAGGATCAACCCTTTCTTTGGCTGAGCCTTGGTAGAGGTAAGAACTCTTCCCTAGTGACTTGGCTGCTTTGCTTTTCTGATCTTCTCTCGAACTCCAATATCTGTCTCTTGGATTTTATTATTAGTGCTACATTCATGTAGTTTCCAGAGGCAGGAAGTGGACATCCGATCCCCTGATACTGGGGTTATAGATTTTTATAATGCTACCATGTAGGGTACTGGAAATTGAACCTAGGTTCTCTGGACAAGCAACCAGTGCTCATAATCACTGAGCCATATCTCCAGTCCAGTTTAAACTTTTGGTCCCTGGAAAAGGAGACATAGAATTCTGGAATCCACAATATTCCAACAAGGTATTCTGTCCTAGTCAGGGCAATTTTTAAAAACCCATGATAGTGGAACAGAAGGTAATCATGCTCATTAGCAAATAAAATTTGCATTACTAAGATACTAACTCTAGAAAAACATAGAAATAGATATCTATTAGTTTTGACTTGGACATTTTTATTTGCATTCATGTCAAATTGCAGGCAGTAGGAACTTGGACCAGACCCTCTATTCAGCTTCACTTAGAGATGCTCACCTGGTAATACTGTCTTTGTTTTCTTCATGACCACCTGGATTTGTTAAGAGTTCTCTGTCAAAGTACCACTGGCTGAGCACCCTAAACAATAGAACTTCATTGTCTAGTCATTTGGGAGGCTCGAAATCCATGAGAGGTATGGACAGCGTTGGGCTCTCTCAGGAGGTGGTGTGAATAAAGATTTTCTGCTTCCCACCTGATTTAGTTTCTTTGATTTCCTCACTCTTCAGATGATGCAACCCCTCCCCCCATCTCGGAAAGCATATCTGCACTCAGATTTGCTGATCTCATTTAAAAAAAAATTGTATGCTTGAATTCTCTTCTGTCAAACAGGACCATGTTTTGAAGTGCTGGGGCTTACAGCTTGAAACCACAAATTTGGGAGGTTGCAGTTTAACTCATGATACCATCCTTCCTGTCAGAATAGGATTTTATTCTCTGGAATCTCTGTCATCTCTACTGACATCTAACATGGTTCTGGGTCCATTTTCTCCTGTCTTCCTTTCACATCTTCTTTGGCTTTGGAGTTCAAGTGTTAGCTTATTGTAGTTTATTTTAGGAGGAGAGTTAATCAGGAATGGATCCTAGTGGAGCCTGTAATTGAAGACATAAAACGAAGTTATTTGAGGTGAATTAGAGGGTATCATATTGGCAGCATTGACTTTTTATCAGAAAACTTGAAAGTAATTAATTTAATAGAAGTGTTTTCATTCTCTGTGTCTTTTTTTTACTTTTATTGATTCTTTGTGGATTTCACATCATGCGTTCCAATCTGACCTATCTCCCCATTCCTTCACATCTGCCCTCTGCTTTTGTAACACACTTGCAGCAAAGTCAAATTAAAAAGGAAACCCAAAAATCAAAACAAAGAAACAAAACAAAACAAGACAGAGAGAGGAGAGAGAGGAAGGGAGGGGGGGGGGGAGGGAGAGAGAGAGAGAGAGAGAGAGAGAGAGAGAGAGAGAGAGAGAGAGAGGAGAGAGAGAGAGAGAGAGAGAGAAGTCTCATCCTGGAAACTCTGGCCCATTGAGTCATACTCATTTTACCCTTCAGTCCACTCATCTTACTTGCAAGTGTTCATTGTCAGGAGCTAATGGTCTTTGGCTTCTGCTATGTTACCTATAATGGGCTCTCACTGGGGCTCCTCTTGGATATCCTGTTGTTGTCCTCTGTTGTGGAGATCCTGCTCTTTTGGATCTGTAGGTTTGCTCCCTCCACATGCTCCAACAGTTCTTAGAAGTGGTGGATGTTGGGGTGGGCCAACTCAAAGCTCTTTTTCTGGGCATAGGTGGTAGTTGATTTGGTCAGCCCACCAGCTTTCCCTCATCGTCCCTACCCAGGCAAGCTATTTAGCACTGCCTCAGCTAGCTTACCCAGTTAAGTCTGCAACAAGGAGTGGGGCCAGTTCTCATGCTCTCTTGTTCTTTGTAGTGATATTTCATTTGTATTTAAACAAATTAAGCTTGCCTGAGGATCAGAGAGTAAAACAGCAGCACTGATCAGCCTTGCAGACCAGGCAGTAGTGACACACATCTTTAATCCCAGTAGGTATACTAGTTTTCCATAGAAACTGGGCGGTAGTGGTGCGTGCCTTTAATCCCAGCACTAGAGGGAGGAGACAGCTCTTAGACACAGTCTCCTTCTGAGATTCCTGCAGGCAGAATCACCATTTCAGACTGAGGTCGAGGTAAGAGCCAGGGGCTGGCTGTTTTGTTTTTCTGACCTTCAGGTTGAGCCCACATTTTTGTCTCTGAGTTTTTATTAATTGTGCTATAGTTCTTAGATTCAGGTCATCCACACTAACACCAACAGGAGCAGCTCTACTCTTTTGCCCAGGTGAGGTATAGGGCCTTCTTTCCTGATTGCTGTAGAGGGTACACAAGTTGGTGGTGGTGGTGGTGGTGGGGGGGGGCAGGATCAGCTCTTCTGCTCTGTCTTGATTTACATGGGCCATTTTGGTTTAGTCTGGGAGAGAAGGGTGGGTAGCTTCTTTTAGTTGAATAATCTTTCTGCTTGCTTTATATCACCTGCCTATACAAAAACAGAGACAGAATCACCATTGTGTGTTCATATCAGGCTAGATGAGTGGCTTTCAGTTCGAGTTGATTTTTAGATCCTCTGGGACATCATATGGTGATTTTGATTGTCACAGAAGAACAAGGGTTGCATATGGTAGGTATAGCTCTGGGTGCAACTAAATGTTCTAGAAAGCGTAGGACAGATACCCAGAGGGATGATCCTATCCCAAAAGCCAGTAATGTCAACACTGAGGAATTCTGGTCTAGGTTTGTGATTTTTGCCCTTCATAGATTACTCTGAGTAAGAATTTCATTTGCTTTCCTTTTTTGGGGATCTTCTGCCCGTTGACTCCTTTCAGTAATTGTCTTCATGCTTTTGGCAGGGACACTAAGAAAATAATCCTCAGGATTTCAACTGATTTAGTTGTACAGATACTCGCTGTCTCTATAGATGTTGGGCACAGAGTTAGCTTCAGCCTTAATTTTTAGTTCTTGAGGGAAGGAAATTTCTAGTTTTGAAAATACTGCTTTTAAGTATTAAATAATATCACCATGATCTTTTAAAAAGATATTTTACAATGCTTTTGAATGGTTGGTAATTTTTATAGGGCAAGACTGTCAATTCTACTCTCTAGCTTATTTGTATTTTTATTTTCATGAAAATCAGTTTGGACAACGAAAACCATACTGCCTATGAGGAAGCTGGTTAAGTCAGTAATTCCAACACTCTCCTCAGAACAAGACTGGCTTGGGGCAGGATCTTTTTCGTCTTGTCACATAGGGACTCACTACTGTGATGGATGGTAGCGGTAGTGGTGGAGGTAACTGTTGAGTTTCTTTGATGTGCCAGACTCTGTGTTGAAAGAATGGTTACCACCCCAAGGGAATTGAGGTTGAAGAAGATAAACAACTTGGTTGGTCTCACAGTGGTAAGTGGTGAAGTCACTGCGTTAGCCCACATTTGTCTGGCTCAAACTCTGGCTGTGAATTCAGATGATGAAGTTCAAGTTCTCCGAAGAAGTATTTAAAAGAGATAAAATTTCTTCTATTACTACTAAATAATAATTATGATGATAAATGCTTAAGCAAGTTATATATTCACAGTATGTATTAGCATATCTATTATAATTTATATTTTAATGCAATCGTAAGAATGCATGACAGGGACTGATAAGTTGAGGAATGTAGAAAGTATTCGTTAATAAGTAGAAAAAAGAACACACAAATTTGATGTGAGATTTCATTTTTAAAAATAGTTATGTGTTTTATATAGACTAAGATATATATATATATGTATATATATCTGACAATACCTGTACAATATTTATATGAACATAGAGATTATGCCTGAAGGATAGGATTCTGTTTTATTTTTAGCAATTTTGTAACTATTTTACTAATAGTAACTAAACAGTTACTACTTTACTAATAGTTACTAAGATAAATCTTGTATTTACCTCCATAATTAAACCAAACCTTTATTTATGTTTGAATACCTACTGTTTATCCATATCCACAGAAATGTTAATCGGTTGAATGAGATTTTGTTATTTTTCAGACAATCACTTTCCTTTTTTCTTCTAAACAATCCTTGAACACAGACATTCTCAACTCACTTTACTATTTGAAAAACTATGTGCACTTAAACTCTCCGGGGAAGTTCTGATTGGTCTGCATCAATCCTTGACAAATAATACCTGTAATTCAGGTAAAACAGCATAAATGAACCTGCTTTTGGGATTCTGATGTAGATAATCTGAGTCCCAACCGGGTATGAATAACTCAGCTTAAACCAATTAGAGTAAGAAGAGGATATCAGAAGGGTCCCTGGGAAACAATCTTCTTGCCTTTCCTCTCCTGCAGTCCTCTCTCCTCTACTGGAAGATGGATTTTAATGTGAACTTTGAAATTCCTACAGGCATTTCACAAGGAGTTTATTTACTTTTAGACAAAGTTGAGCTCACCGGAGAAAAGAGAGGGGCACGGAACACACAGAAACACACATCCATGTACATTGGCCTCTCAATCAAGGCAACTGCTCAAGAACGGTGTAGAACGAAAAGGGAAGAGCTGTGCATCCTTGGTGGCAAAGCACAGCAGATATAACCACCGTAGAGAAGAATATGGCAGCTACAAAAGAACCTTAGAAATAGTGATCTCATTTTCTGGTGTAGCATGATTTAAAAGAGAGAGAGAGAGAGAGAGAGAGAGAGAGAGAGAGAGAGAGAGAGAGAGAGAGAGAGAGAGAGAAATTTGGGTTCAACCTGAAGGTCAGAAAAGCAAACCAGTCAATCACTGTCATTTACCTCTACCTTAGTTTGAAAAAGCGATCCTGCCTTGAAAAATCACAGAATGAGACTGTGTCTAATAGCTGTCTCCTCTCTAGTGATGGGACTAAAGGTGTGCATCACTATTGCCTGGTCTGTAAGTTACTCTCTGAACTTCAGGCAAACTTTACTTATTAACGTGCATATTAATTATTCCTACATGTTGGTATATATTCAGAGGGGATAAAATCAATATGTAACATTACCCGCACATTCATTGCAGCATTTTTTTATAAAAGCACAGATATGTCAGATCAGAGTGTCCAAAGGAAATCAGCAGAAGAATGGAATAAGAAACACATAGAGGAATATTATTCAGTTTTACAAAAGAAGGAAAACTTACCATATGTAAAAACATGGATGATCCCGGAGGACATTGAGCCGAGTAAAAGAACATGGAAAGACAATTATTAGCTCATCTCCTTTAGATATGGAATCTAAAAATTTCAAATTAATAAGAAGAGATAATGATGGTTACCGTGGAAGAAGAACAGGAGAAGTGGAAAGATGTTGATCAAAACATCCAAGATTTCTAGTTAGCGGATCTTGTGCATCTAATATACAGATGATAGTTAAAATACTGTACGTTTATTTGAAACTTGGTGGTACCAAATCTTGTATATCCATATTATATCTAAACACAGAGACACACAGAGACACAGACACATACAGACACACAAACAGACAGACAAATACACACAGTGGTCATCGTGAACAGGGATTGACACATTGAATAATTTGGCTGTGGAAACTACTACACAGAGTATATGTGTAGCCAGTCATCTCTGGATAGAGCAAAATCCCTGAATCTATCTCTCTTCTGGACTTTTAAATTATTTTAAGAAAATTAAATTTCCTCTATTTTGGCTCAGTTTGAATTGGGTTTTCTCTATTTCAGAACAAAGTAAGTCTTAACCATTACCGTAGAAAGCATAGACTAAGCAATAAACCACAGTTGAAGATCTGAGAATGTGAACTACACTGCAGGGTTGTCATTTCCCTCATTTCCAGAATGCCGTCTTGAAGAATAATAACACAATCGTAACCTCAGCATTCAGTAAGCTTAAAACAACACTCTTGTATCCAACAGAAAGCCATTTTATAAGAAACTTTTAAAATACTTTTCTTTCTTGCCATCTTTATTTCTTCAAATATTTGGGAAATAAATTTAAAAAAGAGTCAGAATTGGCATTATTTCTCAGGCATTGAATGCCAACAACAATGATTTAATCTCTTCTACTTTTTCAGATCATAACAGCCCTCTGAAGTATTTATTAAAATCTCTGTTCTGAAGCTATCACAACTATGGCTTAAATAGAGGTTACAGGTTTCTCAGGATGGAGGCCTGAATTTGAGTTCTTCTTCATTGCATTGGAATCAATGTATTCTATCTTAAACTATGTTGTTTTTGCAAGAGAGGGACTCCGAGGACCAATAGTCCCTAATAAAGTAATTTTATTCCTTAAGTGTTAGTATATTATCTGCACTCTCACCAGAAAAAAGTACTTGAAAAGCAAATAAGGCTGGGCGGTGGTGGCACATGCCTTTAATCCCAACACTTGGGAGGCAGAGGCAGGCAGATCTCTGTGAGTTCGAGGCCAGCCTGGTCTACAAGAGCTAGTTTCAGGATAGTCTCCAAAGCTACAGAGAAACCCTGTCTCAAAATGTAAAGCAAAACAAAACAAAACAAAAAACAAAAGCACATAATGGCTCAGATTGTGAAGCTAGTTAGAGATGATTCTTAACTATCATTTACATCTCTTTAATCTGTTATTGTTCATTTATTTAAAGTAGTTTATTCTTCTAAAGATTACAGCTGAGGTTATAGCTAAAATTAACTTGCATGGACTATGGTATAGTTCCATTGCTAACACTCAGTAGCTGACTATTTTAGCTACTTTCCCTACATAGAAAGCAGAGGTGACATGGATAAACTCTAAAAGTCAAAATAATGACATCTCATTTTGAACCATTTTAAAGGGTCACTTTAAAGTGCTTAGCACAAGATTTTGACATGTGGAAAGTTCTCAAAGGATGACAGGAACGAAAAAGTATGTTTTTACTTTAGGGAAAGTTTTACATCAGACCTATTGATTTAACTACATTCTTCAGCTATGGTTGTTGCTGCCTGAGGTCAACTGAAATTCTGCAGGGTGCAGCCTTCCATGGAAACTTCCAGGGTCCTAATACCTTCATAATCTTCCACCTCAAAATATGAAGATTTTTGGAATAGATGGAAAGTTCCTCTGATATTGTGTGTCTTTTTCATTGATGACTTCGTTTGTTTTAAACAAAGTGCCACCTCTGTGACTGGAATGCTGTTTCTGTCCCCTGACTATCTGAAGCAGGCTTCTCTTTAGAAGCTTCTTGAGACCACTTTGTATATGACTCATATCTCTGATCTCCAAATCTAAAATATATCTTTCATTATGCTTTTCATGACCATTGTCTGACCATTTCATTCATTCATCGAGTCATTTCAATTCCCAAGAGATATTTGTTGGATACCCAATTAGGTTGGGTTCTCTGAAGGGAGTAAAATATAAAGGAACAAGTTATGACACCTATACCTGGGGAGTATAATTTTTGTATACCTACTTGGGAAATCCTCAGCCATTTCGCAATCACAACTTATGGTAGCTGAAAGCAGAAACAAAATATGAGAGGCCGAGCCTAGAAAACCTGAGAGATTATAGCTGAAGCTATCACACAACTAGTAATTCTGAAATCTTCATTCCCCCATGGACTTGATGAAATATTTTCCTTTTGTTAGGCTAACCTGGATTTGTTTTTAGTTATTTGGGAAGCTATATGCATAACAGTATTGTGTGTATGTGTGCATGTGCACATGTATGTGTGTGCTTGTATGTATTTATGTGTGTATGTGTGTGTGTGGTGTGTGTGTGCATGTGTATGTGTGTGCTTGTATGTATTTGTGTGTGTATGTGTGTGTGTGGCATGCGTGTGTGCATGTGTATGTGTGTGCTTGCTTCTATGTGGAGGCCAGAGGTTGATAGGGTATCTTCCTTTTTTCCCCTCCTGTCTTAATTTTTTTCAAACTCACTGTATAGTTAGACTGACTGTTTAGCAAACTCTGAGTGCTCATGGGTCACCACCTTATTCCTCCCCAGTCCCCACAACACCGTGGTTACAAATGAGTGCCATAGTTTTAGGTTTTGCATGGATTCTGACCATCTGAACTCAAGTCCCCATACTTGTTCAGTGACTACATTATGCACTGCACCATCTCCACAGCTCATAGACCAAGGTGTTTTAAATTTTTTCCCCCTTGAGACATGGTTTCCTGTTTAACATTCTAGCTGTCCTGGAACTAGCTCTGTAGACCAGGCTGGCCTCAAACTCACAGAGATCTGCCTGCCTCTGCCTCCTGAATGCTGGGATTAAAGGTGTGCACTACCACCCTCTGGCCAGAGGAATCTATTCTTACCTTTTGTGAGAATCTAAGTTCTTGAAGAACAGAGAATTTTTTTTATTTCTTAAATAAATTGACACTGTCTAGAAACTCAGGTTTATATTCATAATTTGATTTTCAGATGAGTTTTTGTTTCATAGGTCAGGAAACTTCTTTGTATTAAAACACAATGGCATATGATGTGCTTCAGGGCCATGTATCCTTTTACAACTGACAAAACTATTGGCCATGTTGCTAAATGAGTGGAAATTTTCTCTCTTACTCTCTCTGTTTTCTTTCTCTCTCTCTCTCTCTCTCTCTCTCTCTCTCTCTCTCTCTCTCTCTCTCTCTCTCTCTCTCTCATTTTGCTGGATAGGAATCAAAGTTCCATGCCAGGTAGTGGTGGCACATACCTTTAATCCTAGTTCTAGGGAGGCAGAGGCAGATGGATCTCTGAGGTGGAGGCCACCCTGGTCTACAGAGCTGGTTCCAGGACAGTTAGGACTGTTACACAAAGAAACCATGTCTTGAAAAGCAAACAAACAAAAAAAAAATAAAGAAATCAAAGTTCCTTCAAATTTGGGATAATCATGATTCAAAAGTTTATGTATTCATAAATTCTAATAATGGTAATTGTAATAAAGGAACATAGCAATAATATGATTCTTAATGACATACTGCAATGCCCATATCAGTACATTGTTCAACCCTCATCAGAGAAGCTTCTTCTTTAAGTGGATGTTGATTAACAGAGACCCATGACTGGACAGTGTGCAGAGAGTGGAATGCTCTGGAGCGCTTGGTCCTAAATGGGACGTCTTTATTAAACCTCTCCTCTTAAGGCCTAGAGATCTATGTGGAAGATGAAACAGAAAAATTTGAAAAGCTGGTAGATGACTCCAAGGAAACAGAGTCCTCCATACAAAACAGACCTGACACACGTATGAACTCACAGTGACTATGACAAGGTGCAGGGGACTCTCCCAGATTCAAGCCAGACACAATCCCAGCACCGAAAAGGGGAAGCAGACACAAACTCCTATCTATAACCTAGAAGATCTTTGCAATGGTATTTTCCGGGAAAGGGAAAGTCAGTTTTCTCCAGCAGAATATCACTGGGCATAACAACCAAAGTCCAGGGAATGCCTCATGCCCAGGAGTTGGCCAACATAAAACAGACTCCATTTTGGGGCAGGGTGTTGTTTGTTTGTTTCGGTATTTTTGACTTCTTGACTTTTTGCTTATTTGTATTAATTTTTATTTTTGAAACAGTTATAGGAAAAGGTAGAGATAGATAGGTAGATAGATAGATAGATAGATAGATAGATAGATAGATAGATAGATAGAACAAGAGAGCATATACGAAGCTTGGTGGGCAGGGTGTACGGGAAGACCTAGCAGGAGTTGTTGGGGGAAGGGAAAGGATATGATCAAAATAAATTATGTGAAAGAAAAAGCCAAAAAGTCTTTGATACATACTCACTCAGTCAGACTCTTTCTTCCTGGAACTTTGCCTTTTCAAGTCAAATCAGATGCCTGACAGCAAAAATGAATGATTAGATCCTTCATTCTAGGTAGGGTACTCTGAGAAGCTGGATCCTGTTTATTTCTATTGTGCTTCTAGGTTATTCCTTATTTAAAAATAGCACTTGATTTTCCTTGCCTTGTAAGCTTCATATTGCCATATGTATTTCCAGGTTTTAGGGTGGAGAAAGGAATTAGAGATCAATTTTATAGTTTTTTTTTTAAAAAAAGTTGTTGACGGGAATTTTCATAAGGGTTTATGCTTCTTTGGATAGAACTCAGAATATTGTATCTCTAGCTCTAAAGAAGTTTTACATGAAATCTTTACAGGCAAGTGAGAAGGTTAATGTTTTCACCTGGACAGATTCTAAATCACCCAGGAGTCAAACTTCTGGGCACGCCTGTGGGGTTTTCCAGGTTAGGTTAATTGCTGTGATGAGAAGGCCTACACCTACAAGTGGGCAGTACGTTTCCCCTGGGCTTGGGTCCTGAACTGAAATAAAAGGGGCGGGGCAGGGGAAGCAAGCCGTAGCTCTGCTTCCTTACTGGACACAGTGTGAACAGCTGCATCAGTCTCTTGCTTCCATGCCTTCCCTGCCATGATGGACCTTATCCTATAGAGCAGCAGGGCAAGATAACACTTCAACATTCCCTAAACTGCTTTTCTTATAACTATGAGACAAGGAACACATGGTGACAAATTTTCTCAAACTAAATCCATTTTTGATGTACAATGCCTCGGTCATGAAGCAGAGTATTATGGTTACCCAACGCTAGTATTAATTTTATATAGAAAGGGGTTTCAGTACTCAATGGTTACTGGTAGTGGTCGCCACAAATCCCCAACCACAATGAACCACAGTAAATTGCTGAATACTTAATTTAAACTGCCATTTTGTTTCTAAATGAATCACCAAACTGCCGCTATTTTTTCTTCGTATTCCAATGGTCAACTCACATAATAGCATTAAAAATACTCTCAATTAGACTGCATGCAGTGCTGGTCAAACAAATGAATGTCACCAACTCTTTAAGAGCCAACATCAGGAGTAAATCAGGGTTACCTGATTTTATATGTGATGTTTCATAACTTCAACCATTTCAAAGCAGGAAGTATCTGAACTCATACAGGAAGGGAAAACTCAAGTTATTGGAAAGTTGGATAATCGTATATGTATATACACATAATTATATATAATTGTTTAGTTTGTATAAGACCAGTAATTTTTATTTTATTTCATATATTTGTAGATAGTTTTATCCATGCTAAAAACTGAATTTCAGGGGAGATTAAATAGCTTAAATTGATTCAACATCATCTTATTAGTAAAATATTTTTAAAATTTACACGGTCATTTTCTGAACAAAAATAAATCACTTTCCTTACCTATAAGAACACTGTTTCAGAATTCTTCCTTTCAAGGTCCTTTTCATTTTCATACAAACTCCCAACACTCTATATTTCTCCTTACTTTCTTTTTTTTTTAAATGTGTGTTTTTTTATTCTCAATTTCAACTCCCTAAATATGCATCTATATTTTGCTTTGTTAGGCCTGACCTTAGAGGGCCTCAGCTCTAAGAATCCTTCCCTTTTGTAATCATATTGTGTGCCACCTCTCAGCACAGCCCAACTCAGCTTTCGAGCTATATTAACATTCTTGCTCTCTAAACCCTAGGGATGAGCCTAGGAAGAGCTGTCTCTTTTGCTATTTCCTGTATCTGTAGGCACAGAGTGACCACTTAGAAGTACATATTGGATGGTAACATGAAGGGACGAAGCAACTGAATTAAGATTCAGAGTCACTTTGGGCAACCCCCAAAATAGTGCCTCTAACCTTATGCTGTGAAGTGTTGATTTTGAGAAGTGCCACAACACGTAGGATCCAAGATGGGACTTATTTTCTTTATGAACTCCTCTGGGGATGCCTGGTTCCTACAGAATGAGACGCTCCTCTAAGTCACAACATAGATTCTTTCCCACAACATCTCTCCCAGTGTTACAATGACTAGAAAAGGCTTCGTTAACTTTCGTCTTAATGCTTTTTCCTCTTTTATTCTGTTTAAAAGCAACATTTCCTTTCCTGGGCCACCACATCTCTAATGCGTGTTGATGTGTCCCTTCACCCCCATGGTGTATGTAAGTGTAGAGTACTGGTTGCTTCATCACTTGAAATACAGATATGGCTGGCAAGGGGCTGTCCAGGGCTAGCTTGTGGGAGCAGATCCCTTGTGTACAGAGGTATTTTCCCTCTTTAGCACTTCAGACACTGTGAACTGTACAGGCTGGGGTTTGATTTGATGTTTGGGTGTACGTGTTTGCAATAAATAAAGGCGATTTCCCACTCTTACTGTTTCATTTCCAGCATAACCCTGACCAGGCATATCAGAGGCCATTTACTGTGGCTGCAGAGCTGTGACCACGGCTGCCAGAACCATGTGATATACACCCTCTGTTCTGCTTTTATAGGGCAGCTGTTTCTCGGAGGATCAAGCTCAGGTATCTTGAGTGTGAATTATGAGTCCTAATCAACTTGGTCATGCTTTGTGGCCTGGGAACAGCCAGAGTGTTTCCCATTTATGATTTGAGAGTGCACTTTGTGCAGCCTGTGGAGCAATTAGCCAGTCTTTGAAATGGATACCCTGTAAATACATCTAGTCCTCGGAGAGCTGTCACAACATCTTATCATGGGACTGGAGGCCAAAAAAAGGTGGTCCCAGTGACATCTGACTTAGTTTTGACTGGAAGACATGTAATCCAGAGGAAAACTGAGGTCAGAGAGAGAAGAAAACTGTCAACTGGATAAGAACATGAAGATATCCATTGCTGCCTCTTCAGTTATTAATGTGTGAAAGACCCAATACTATGAAGGTTTAAAGTTAGCAGGACATGCTACTTAAAGTTTCCTAAAAATTCAGTGGTGTCCCTAAATGTAGCAGTTCTTGTGTGAAAGTGGGGATGTCCTGGAAAACTTGAGGAAGATCAGACCTCACAAACCTTTGAGGTCTGGGTCATTTTGTCATCCCCAGGAATCACTGTTAGATGACACATGGGCACCTTTTTTTTTTTTTTTTTTTTTTTTTTTTTTTTGCTGTTGTTGTTGGACTGTATAATTCTTGACGATGAGGACTATGGTTCATTTGTTATCAATTACCCAGTATGTAGCTCATTAAATCTTTGGTGAGGAAAATGTGGCATTGATGGTTTATGGGATGCTAGGCAAGTTTAACTGGCTCTGAGAGGTAAAGGATCAAAGGTACTTGTAGTACACAAGTATTTTTCTGTGCTTCTTGATAATTTGACTGAAATCCTTTCCATCTAGGGCTACAGGCAAAATGCCCAAATACTTTTATTTAAATGTGCAGTGGGAGTAGTAATAGTTTTGGTCATTGTCTCCACTGAGGCTAGTCAGAATACTACCTCCCCGGTGTCTGGCCTTGAACACACTTTTAATTATCTTCTGTTATTGTGAAATCCTGTAAAACATAAGAGTTGGTTAGTCACATTCTGTAATAGATTCCTAACCTCAGTTTATGTAATGCAAGGACAGAACTGAATGCAACAGCCCTGAGGAAAACTCACCCGGTGAAACCAATCTTCTTCCCTACTGGCCCAGTGGCTAAATAAATGTGTGTGTCTGCAATCTCTGAATCAACCACTGGCCAGGAGAGGGGTTTGAAACCATTATGCTACACAGGAACCTATTGCTCTTAATCAATATTCTGCCAGCCCCTGACATTCACTGAATTTTTTGTAGCTTTTGTCTTCATAGATAATTGACCACTCTCTTATTTTTTAAATTATCATTGTATATAGTTCTCTAGGGATTCTCCTGTCTTTCTTTCTAAATTGACATTGCTTTCAAAATTTCTATGTGTTATATGTAGTGCAGAATCTTGCATAATTAAGTAGTAAAATTGACATTGTTATGAGAATCAAATTAAAGTTATCTTTTAAGAATGAAACTGGTCAGGCGGTGGTGCCACACACTATTAATACGAGCACTTAGGAGGCAGAGGCAGGCAGATCTCTGTGAGTTCGAGGCCAGCTTGGTCTGTAGAGCTAGTTTCAGGACAGCTAGGGCTGTCTTACAGAGAAAGCTTGTCTTAAATAAACAACAAGAAAAATGAAATTGTCAGACTCTTTTCTTCTGCCAACAAGTAGTGTAGTTCTGGTAGTAGTGATAATATCAGATGAATTAATAAATTATCCATGTTACATAAACATAATAATAGTACAGATATCACAGTTCTCCAACAGTGCAAGTTTGTGTTCCTATACCATAGGCAAGTCTGGGAACAATAAATATGATTATCATTGGCATTGTTCTGCAGTCTCCAGACTCGTCTGGAGAATGTGTATTGTTATAACTGACTCAATGTAAAAAGCAAATATATTACAAAACAGGATGTTTCATATTAAATTTTAGTTAGGACTGATAAAAAACAGTCTAGTATTAAATCAACAACCATTTGCCCTAGCAGATTCAAGAAAGAGAATTTAGTGTGCTTGGTCCAGAGGTAGGCCTGGATTCTATAGGTGTTGGTATCATTGGCGGGTCCCTTTTCTATCCCAGTTGTGATTTTCAGAAAACACATTTCTTTGGTGATAAGAGCTCCCATTTCCTTGGAGAAGATAAAACAGTCTCTCGGCTCAGAGTTCCTACTGGGGGGACGCAGAGCTGTAATCTTCTCATGGGAATCTGAGAGTGTCAGTCAGAGAATGTTACATCCAGTCAGTTCAGAGGAAGGAGAATATCTTCCCACATCACTTGCTGACTGTTTCCCAGAGGATGCATCCAGTTATTTTAGTGAGTCATGGAAATCCCTGGAGGCACCATACATTTCTCAGTTTTGTGCTTCCCTCTAATTCTCTGCTCTGTCCAGAAAGAATTAAGGTGGAGAGCAGAGGAGTGATGAGAATTTAAAAGGAGGAGAGTGTTCTGGAACAAAAACATCTGTGGAAAAAGACCAAGTCATGAAGTCACCAGTGTTATGCAACTCTAAAGCTTTGGGTAATTCATCTAGTTGCAATGAGCCTTGATTTTTTTTTTTAAATCAGTATATTCATGGAAACTTATCCCAGTTCTTTTTTCCCCTAAAAACTCAGAATGAGGAGATAAAAGTTCAACAAGAATGTGCACTATTGTTTTTATGTATTTTGTATTTATTTTAGAAAGTACAGAAAGCAGCTCCCACAGATGTGCTAATGTTATGGGATGTTTGACTCTTCCCAGGTATCACTCAGGGACTGCTTAGCTGAGTCCCTTGCCTCTAATTGAAATGAGAGCCCTTACTGAAGAGCGGTGGAAGGAAGAGTGAAAGAGTTAGTCCTGCTTTTTGCTACTGCCTTCTTAACTCCAGATGAGTAAGTGCAGTGGTCGAGAACCTTCTAATGGATTTTTTTTCTTTTGCCAATTGCAGTGATTTCGCACATTTATGTAACTGTGACAACTCTAATGTTTGGAGACAGAGGCTCCCCCCATAACTACTTATGTACCTCACTTTGTTCACGTGTGAGATTGGGTATATATTCCACATCTTCCTGTCTTCAGTGGAAGCAATGGTGTCATATCAGCAATGCTTTGACAAGTGGAAAGTTTCATTTCCATAATAATTGTTTCTCATGGTCCATAAGCTTAGAACAGTACTAGACAGCTATAAGGCCCACAGTAAGTCACTGCTGAATGAGTTAAATAATTCAAATCATGAAACTGTTCAATTAGCTCTGAATACCAACAGTTGATTCTCAAATAACATACCTGAATGAGTCCTTCACCGTGATGATTAGACAGCAGAATCAGAATCATGTGACTGCATCTGTATTGCCTACAAATGAGAAGGGTCACCTAACTGCTCATATGCGACCTATGAATGAAAAGGATCATGTGACTGTATCTGTATGGCCTACAAATAAGAAGACTATTCTTTCTTGGTTAAACTCATTATACTCTTTATTTTTTGGATAATATAAGCCAATGGGCAAGAGTTTATCTTTTGTATGTATATATGTATTTATTGCAGACATTTCAGTCAGTATATACCTTTTGTATGGGAACCATTCTGTGCAATGTAGGCTATTTAGCAATCGATGTCTTTGATCTTTACCCAGTTGGTACCAGAAGCAACAACCCTCATCTAGTTGTGAAAATGAAAGATGCTCACCTTACTAGACCTGGATGGAGGTGGGTGGTCCTTGGACTTCCCACAGGGCAGAGAACCCTGATTGCTTTTTGGGCTGACGAGGGAGGGGGACTTGATTGGGGGAGGGGGAGGGAAAGGGGAGGCAGTGGTGGGGAAGAGACAGAAATCTTTAATAAATAAATAAATTAATTAAAAAAAGGAAAAAAATACAAAATCCATTTTTGGTTGAAAACACTGAGAATATAGGTGAAGGATATAAGAGTAATCCTACTAGAAATTGATCACAAATATATCCAAACCATTTTTGTTGATTTGGTTTATTTCCGGGACAATGACTTTCAGGTCACCTACTCGGTACTAAGGTCCATGTCAGATCCAAGCTCGTAGATTTCAGCATAAGACAGCTGTTTACAACATGAGGTCATGTACATCTATAACAGAATTAAGAACATATTGCTATGAGAACAGAGATTAAGTGTGTCTTAAGGAGTGGGTGGTTTTGGAAGGATCTCAGTGGACCACAGGAAGGGTTCCAGAAGTAATCACTTATTTGAATTTTCCCAGCTTTGTACATTTCCTAAACAATCAACCACTTGTTCATGTTACTGCACATTTACAAAAAAAAAAAAATCTGAGAATCTGCTTATATCTCCAGTTCTCTTTTTGGGCGCTTTCTGAGTTTGGAGAGTGGTGGAGATACCATTTAAAAAGCCCTGAAGTAGGAATGTCACATGCTGTAGCAATGATTAAACCATACACAGTCCCTGGCCTCCAGAACTTAGAGTCCGAAAAAGAAAGACAAAACAAAACAAAATTTTAGTCTTTTATATTAACTTCTTGCCATGCTTAGTGAATAACACTTTTTCTCTGTGACTCAGTTTCTATAGCTGTAGGTAGGATGTGATGATCCCCTAATTTCAGCATCTGCTTTTGCGTTTCTCCATAGATTGTACATCCTTGCAAGATCACTACTTTCTCAGGAATTGAAAAATTGCTGCTTGTTTGAGGAATAAAATCAATGACAAAGCCATCTAGTTTACAGGCCCTGGTGGCTGAGAAGTGACACAGCTTCCTTGGGGAAGACATCCTTGCCTTATTAGAAAGAGTTGGAAAGTAGTGAAGCTTAGAGGAAATGAGAGATAAAGACTGCTGGGCTTTGCAGATACCTTTGAAGTACTTGGATTTGCTGCTGGACCATTACATCAGTCTTAGGAAATTCCTTGCTTGTGCTAGGTGCATGGCTAAAAGCTCTTTGTGGCGCAGAATGAATCAAGCTGTGACTTATATGTATCATTCACACCTACCCAGCTTTTTTATTTATTTATTTTTATTTTTATTTTTAAAAAAAAAATATTTATTTATTTAATTATGTGTACAGCATTTCTTCCATGTGTGCCTGCAAGCCAGAAGGGGGCGCCAGGTCTCATTATAGATGGCTGTGAGCCACCATGTGGTTGCTGGGAATTGAACTCAGGACCTCTGGAAGAGCAGTCAGTGCTCTTAACCACTGAGCCATCTGTCCAGCCCCCTCCTACCCAGCTTTTATACCTAGAATTTACTTGACCCTTTCCTTCTCATTTTGTCCCTTCCTTTCTCCCTTCCTTCCTTCCTTCCTTCCTTCCTTCCTTCCTTCCTCCCTCCCTCCCTCCCTCCCTCCCTTCCTTCCTTCCTTTCTTTACTTCTTTCTTTTTTCTTTCTTTCTTGACAACTGAATACAAACTTATGTTCAAGTAATGTAATTTTATCCACCAATGAGATTGAAGAGTGAAATTACACTAACCAATGAATTTATCATACCAATATTGAATTAGACAAATAACACTTTCTCCAGAGCCCTTATGATAAAGTCCTATTAAAAACAGGACTTAGGAATCATTAAAATTTGTCTTAGTTTTATTGTGAAGGATGAGAAGAAGCAACAAAGGATTCCATGCCAAAAATGTTCAATTTCATGGTATAAATGATGGTTACACATATTTGTTCAATTTTGAAATTCCATTAAAATAAATATTTTTCCCAGTAAAATGCTACTAACACTTGGTGGATGTATAAGCATAAGACCACCCTAAGCTATATAACACAAAACAAAATGAGAAGAATACCAGAAAATACAAACAGACAGGCTAACAAGCAAAAATTTGAGCTATTTAGTATGCTATGAATATATCAATGTGGCAAGAAAAGATATGACTTCAAAAAATAATCTTGGAAAACACTTGCTTGAGAAGGGATAGATTGGGACATGAAACATGTACAAAGAATATCCATCAGTACAAGTTTAGACTACTGGTCACCTGCTTAGATAAGGAACATGGCATGAACTCAATGAATTCCTAAAGGCCTGAGAGTTTGCACATGCTTGACTGGAATTCTAATCCAAGTATTGTTTGGTTTTTGTTTGTTTGTTTTTAATGTTATTGTTTATAATTTCTCAATTCTATTATCCCAGCGGGAAATGCTTTTCTTCATCTCTGACACAGTGATGAATCGGAAAAGCGGGAGAAGGTAAACACATAGATGTCATCAAGAAACAATTATAAACATCAGCTTAAAAAATCTATCTTTCATCACAAACTCTATGAGGATGACATCTGTATGCTAGTTACTCTTCAACCAAGAACAGTTTTTGACTTTCAAGAATGACTAAGAAAATGGATAAATGAGTGGATGAATTGAGGAAGGAGAAGAGAGACTTGGGGGTGTTGTTATATTTATTCCATCAGCCCTTTATAGTTTTGGCTTTTCATAAGCTAACAAACACAGAGAAATAAATCATACACATACACATGAAATCACATGTATTTGCTTATATACCATAATGTGTGTGTGTGTGTGTGTGTGTGTGTGTGTGTGTGTGTGTACACTCCTTCCACAGACAACTCACTTGGCCTACAACTTTAGGGACCTCAATGTCCCTAATTATAGCTTATGTTACAGGCTACACAGAAGCACTGCTGATCCCAGCTCTGGCGTGGCTCCTGTTTAAACAGACTTCCCAGAAATCTCAGGCAGCTTGCCATGGTAAGGAAACAATTTACGTCAGATTTTGAGCAGGGGAATCCGTCAGGGTTGGGGAGGAAGGCGGAGGCGAGTTGCTAAAGGTAGAAAGAGGGAGGCTTTTCATGAGCCCTACAGCTGATCATTATTTCCAGGAGAAGGACAAAGTAGCTATTCTTCTGCTTTGGCTTACCATTGCCTTGACTGCTTCGTTTTAAAATCCAATGGCTGCCTGAAGATTCCTTGGGGGACCAAATGAGTCTGGAGAGGATGCTGAGGACCATTTTGCTAGCTCTCTTGATGGCTGCCCATAGCTTAAAAAATTTCTTTGTATTAATTGTGGATGGTCTTTTATGTTTTCTATAATTCAAAGACGGGGAACGAAATGACCTCAGTAAACATTTAGTCAGAGTTCTTTTGATTTGAGGCATTATGTATATATCAAAATACCATTCTGCCATCAGTGAATGTTTATTTAGTGTAACAAACACTGTTATCATTGCCCCACTGTTCAAGTACCCTTCCTTTTCCAACTAGTAGTCTTAGATGTTTTTTGTTTTAAACAGACAATCAATTTTCTGTATTTTTTTAGTTGAAATTTTTTTTTGGATAATGTATTCTGATAGCTTATCCCCTCCCCAATTTTTCACGCTCACCCAACCCCACACCCTCTCTTTCTCTCTTACCAAAAATGGCCTGAACTGCAGCTTAGGATTTGTCTGGATCAATGACCCTACTGCAGTCAGCGACTGTGTTGACGTATGTGGCTCCCGTTACCATCAAAGGCCTAGCTGATGCCAGTGGTCTGGCAGTCAGCTGGGACCATGTTCATATCTTAGAGCCATGATGTTGCTGGGGCCATACCAATTTGAGTGACCTGGGCTGCCACCTGGGGCCCTAGTGACATCTAGGCACAGGTTACTGTTGAGGATCATGTCGTGGTCCTACTGTAGCCAGGGTCTGTGTTGTTGTCCATGGCCCCTGTTGCCATCAAAGGCCATATGGATATCCAGGGTCTAGGTCACATCCTGCAGCCTTGTTAGCAGCCAACGACTATGCCACTGCCAAGGCCATGCCAACCTGAATGACCTGCTTTACCACCTAGGGCCGTGGTATCATCCAGGCCAGGGCTGCTGCCAGAGACTATGCCTGGCCCTATAGTATCTAGGGTCTGAGTTGATCTCTGTGGCTTCTGTTGCCATGCAGGGATGTGCGGATGTCTGGAGTCCGGTTAGCCACCTGAGACCATGTTGGTATTCAAGGACCATGCTGCCACCAGGGCTATACTTATCTAAGTGGACTGTGTTGCCAATTGGGGTCACTGTGACAACTGGGCCTGAGCTACTGCTTAGGGACATGTCTGGGTCAATAGCGCTGAAGCAGCCAGGGTCTGAGCTGATGTCTATGGCTTATGTTACCACTGAGGGTTGTGTAAGTGCCTGGGATTTGATCAGTCACTTGAGACCATCTTGGTATTCAAGGACCACACTGTTGCTGGGGTGATTTGCGTGACCTTTGCTGCCACTAGGGCCATGGTTATCTGGACTGAGCAGCTGCCAAGGGTCATGTCTAGGTCCATGGTCCTACCATGACTGGGGTCTGTGTCCATGGACCCTGCTACCACAGGGGGCATAGGAACCAAGTATGGCTGAAATCCTATGGCCATGCTGAGCTGGTCCTGCCCTCACTGGACACTGCAGCAAGAGAGTTGGTTCCACTGCTCATGGGAGAACTGGCCCTCCCCACACTAGGGAGAGATGGTTCCATACCTCAGTACCAGGCGTGAAGAGCTGGTCACTTAGGCATGGGCTTAGGAGAGCTGGTCCTGTTTCTTGCCTGAGGGATGCAGTCCTAGCATTCTGGTCTGACGAGCTCAGTTATGACCCAGGCCCACTGTTATGGGAGGACTTTCTGCCTATGTGTTGCTTTTATTGATTAATGAATAAAGAAACTTCCTTGGCCTGTTGATAGGGTAGAACTTAGGTAGGTAAAGAAAAGGAAGAGAGAGAGAGAGAGAGAGAGAGAGAGAGAGAGAGAGAGAGAGAGAGAGAGAGAGAGAGAGAGGTGATGGAGTCACCAGAGACCGATGCTGGTCCACAAAACACTAAAACAGAAACCAAAATATATAAGCAAAAGACTAATAAGACAAATAAAAATTCAGAAACAAAGCAATATGAGACAAGAAGTCTACAAAAGAATCATTGAGTTTGTTGCTGCTCAAGAGGCCTATCCTGAAGTGTGATTAGTATACCTAGGGAGATCCTCTCCCTGGGTATATGTTTTCTAATTTTTCTTTGCAAACCTTATCAATTTCAGATAGCTTCTTGGTCAGGGTTAGGAGCCCATGTCCATTTCATCATTTCAGCGCTGGGTCTCTGTGTGGCTGGAACTGTGCAGGTCCTGTGCAAGCTGACATAGTCACTGTGAGTTCATACATGCGTCAGTGCTGCTCTGTCTGGAAGACACTGCTTCCTTGAAGTCATTCATCATCTCTGGCTCTTAAGACCTTTCCACACAAATCCCTGAGACCCAAGGGGTGGAGTTTGATGGAGACATCCCATTTAGGCCCGAGTGAAAGAGCAGTGAATTCTTACTGGTGTCAGTCAATGATGGAAATCTCATTCTCAGTCTAGGCATACAGCTTGGGCCAAAGAGATCTTAGAAAAGAAAAAGTTTCTTTGTGAAATTAAAAAGGATTTGATTTTCCAATGTAAAGGAACGTTTTATAGTGATAGCTCATATACCTGCTTTGGCTACGAATCTGATAATTGCCACTTTTCAGAAAAAATGATAATGGCAAGAAAGTTATTAGCATTTTAAAATTTCATTCCATTTATTATTTGTGTGTGTGTGCATGTACATGTATGTGTGTGTGTGTGTGTGCATGGTTTTCATGCCATAATACATTTGCAAAATTCAGAGAAAAACTGATGGAGTTGGTTTTCTCCTTCTTTATGAACTTTCTTGACCCAGCAAGCCTTCTTGCTGTCCATTATTGACATTTCTGATGTGTTAAACCAATATGAGTGGCTCCTTACCCAGAGACATCTTGTTATGTAAAAGAAGGCATTATTGCTAACTGTTTTTCCTTTATTTCCTTTCTTTTATTTTTTTTTTCTGTATCTTTGGAGCCTGTCCTGGAACTAGCTCTTGTAACCAGGCTGGCCTCAAACTCACAGAACTCTATCTGCCTCTTTCTCCCGAGTGTTGGAATTAAAGACGTGTGACACCACTGCCCACCTAACTTTTCTATTTGTGATAAAAGACTTGAACCTTCAATTCTTCTCTCAGGAGAAGAGTGTGGCAGAAAAAGGCTTTATTGGCTAGCCCCTGAGGAAGAATTGCTGATGACTGCAAGCATCAGCCCCTTCAGCGTTAGAAGCAGCTGCAGAAATACCATCTACTCTGAGATTTTACCCTTCCTTTGGTGGCCTACAATGTGTGACTAAATGAACTAGGGGCAAAAATGACTCACTTATTTTTAGCCTGAGTGAGTCTCTAGAAGAGACAGCCTTTCTTCCAGAACTCCCCAGCCGACTAATTGAGTCTTTGTTGGGTTAGCATTACATTAGTGGCCTGCAAGGAAAAGGAAGAAAACACATTTAATGAGTTAGGACTTTGAGTGTTGTCCTTGGACTCTGAGGATAGAAGGCATGGGAAATGGGAGACAGAAAGATATATGCGGAAAAGAAGGAGAGATGGGAGTAAAAGAGAGACATTCGTTAATTCGTTATTATAGGTGGGGATTTCAACAGTCTTCTATGAGAGGTAGACAGCTTTAGTGGACAAAAAAATCAGTGAGACCATTGTTGAGCTCACTATCTCCATCAATCACTGGGTAAAATTGGCAGAGGTAGGTCACTTCATCCAACAATAACAGTTTGCATGGAATATTCACCAGGATAGACCAAATTCTGCGCCATAAAACACACCTTAAAAATTTAACGTAATAGAAACCATACAATGCATGCTTTCAAACATTTTAATGTAACTGAAAAGCAACAGAGAGATAACAAGAAAAAAATCTTCCCAAACCTGGAGATTAAGAAAAACGCTTCCAAATATACATTGCTTAATGGAAAAAAAATCTCATTAAATACAAACAAATATTGAAGTGGATGAAAATGAAAGCACACAACAAAATCAGCATTATAAAATGTGACTAGAATTGAGTATGTATATTGGAAGAGAAAAAAAAAAACCTCTACAACCACCCTAGAAATCTAAAGAAGATGAATTCATTAAATCCAAGTAAAGAGACAGAAAAGAATAGTAAAGGTCGGAGCAAAAAATCAGTGAAATTGAGGAAAATATTACAGAATAGTAGTGATATCAAACATTGTTTCTTGAATAAAAAAATCAATAAAATTGATAATCCTCTATCGAGGCTATCTAATAGAAGAGGACATATATTACTAATATTATTACTAATATCAGAACATATAGTTAAAAATCCCATGAACATTTAGAGGAAGATGAGGGAGTGTTGACAACTTTGTTCCTTTTGTCAGAGCATGAGATCTTCCATGAGTGTTTTGTGTTCAAAATAAAAATGAAAAAGAGGAGCACAGTTTCGTGTAAACAAAATGGTTTGAAAGTATCTTCCTATTGAGATTTTAGGAGTTTAAAAAACTGGAATTCATTCATTCATTCATTCAACAAGTAAACATTAGTTATTAATTTATCATTCAGGAAAATCCCTAACCATATGTATGTACACACACACACATACACACACACACACAGAGAGAGAGAGAGAGAGAGAGAGAGAGAGAGAGAGAGAGAGAGAGAGAGAGAGAGATGCATGCACACATGCACATAGAGACAGAGACACAGGGAGAGGTGGTAGACAAGTAAGTGAATCATTATTTAACACACCTGATTACAGGTTGCACAGAGAGAAGCCCTAGCACTTTTCGTTGAACCTGTGATTACTTTTTCTAAAGCTCTGTTTTAAGCATACTTTAAAGCAATATTCAATTTAAACCTCAACGGAAAGCAGGGGAAGAGCTTCAGATGCAAGCACATGTGTATATCAGATGTTTTCTTCTGCAATACCACTTACTATCCTCTGATGCAGATGGATTCCTGGCCCGTTGAGTGAAGTAATTAATAGTTGATAAGTTTCACCAAGGATAAGATGAATTCTGTCAGTGGAGTTCAGCATCCTTCATCAGAGTGTCCAGGTGATACCATGACGTTTTCCGGTCCGGTTAATCAAGAAGGCTAAATCCACGAGGAGGGTTAAGTGAGGTCAGGGAGATGGAAAAGCTATCGCATTTCCATTCTAGAGTGCCTGATAACCTATATACACATACCTCTGGAGGAATCAGGACAAACAGTTCCAAAGATCCTCAAACCAGCAATAATCTGAACTATTTAATACAATAAAAGAAATTTGGCCTATTGGTTTCGTGGGAGCCTAGGCAGTTTCGTGGATGCTCACCTTACTAGACCTGGATGGAGGTGGGTGGTCCTTGGACTTCCCACAGGGCAGGGAACCCTGATTGCTCTTTGGGCTGACGAGGGAGGGGGACTTGATTGGGGGAGGGAGAGGGAAAGGGGAGGCGGCGGTGGGGAAGAGACAGAAATCTTTAATAAATAAATAAAAAAATAATCTAAACACTAAATGTACAGAATAAAGAAAGATTATTAAAAGTTACAATGTGAAAAGGCCAAGTAGCATACAAAGGCAGTCTTATTAGAAAAAAAAAGAAATTTGGCAACAAGTATTGGTAATAAATAGATAATATTAATTGCTTAAAAATTTGTTTCATTATCACTTATTAATTGTACAAAATAACATGTTTTATTACATCATTTTATGTACGTATATCATATACTTTGATCATTTTCAGTCCCTTAATACATGTCTTGCTCTCCCACCCACAGTTCTCTTTCCTTCAGCTTCAAGCCTTCTGTTTACTCCCATGTTTTATCTCTCCTACTTTTTTATTCTCCTATTCTTTATTATCTTTACACACATATGCACATATATACATATACATACACTACTTTATTCTTTAATTATTATCATTACACACATGCACATATATACATATGCAGATATAAATACAACTGTTGAGTCCATTTAGTGTTGCACAGAGGTATTGTTTTAGGATTGTAGGACTGACCCCTTGGTATTGGATAACCGATTGAGGAGACTCATCCCTGAGGTAGAATGTCTTTCAATGGTCACCAATTGCCTATAACTCTTCATCTGGGGGTGAATGGGGCCCTAGATATTCTTAGACAGCTAAGAATGTAGATATCACACATTTTGGTCCCTTTCAAAGTGAAGATCCGACTATGCTTAAGTGAAACTGGGAAAGAGTTGTAGATTTTCATCCTTACATGAATAATTTCTAAAAGGCTTTTCATTTATTATTCAATGTATTTACTTATGGTCACCAAAACCGAGAGCTGAAAATCCATCTTAAGATTTCAGGTATCAGTAGTAGCTCCTAGATATTATCACAAAAGTACACATATGTTTAAACCCTGGGGTCTCTTAAGCTTTAATGGGTATACAGAGGAAGCAGCGAGGTTGCAATGAACCATTGTTCACTCGGTGGTCACACGTAGACATACCAGTCACTGGAATGAGGTCTGTGGCCCATAGCCCAAGAGAAGGAGAAAGACAAACTCATCAGTAGCTCTAATGAAAGATGAAATGACAAGAGCACCATTAGAAAGTTATGGAGTGTTGCGGGAATTTGTAGGAGGAATACATACCATTAATTTTCTTGTCAGGAAATCCCAGGGGCTTCATGGACAGTTATACTCAGCTGGTGCAGGGTTTTAGTGGGAGAAGAATGGAATCACCATCAGCTCTTGTTCAAACAATGGAGCCAGAGTGTCGTGAAGACAGACCTTATCGCACGTGAGAATAAATGCCCCTGCATTGATAGATGCACTCATGGAGGCAGGATTCGGTGTGAAGACCCATTCTGGGATGAGAACTTGTGTCAGGGAAATTTCAGGCAAACTAAATGGGTGGTCATATTCTTCAGGAGAACGGTGACCTTGGAGGGGCACTTGTGGGCACCTGAGCAGATTATGGGGGTGCTGAATCTTAGAGAGTAGAGAAACATTGCTGTCTTTTCAGTTTCTGTACAGTCCATGGCTATGAAATTAGTTTTCTCTACGATTTATCTTCTAATTGTGTGTAAGTGTGTAAGTCTCTGTGGGAGTGTGTATGTGTGAGTGCAGCTGCCCAAGGAAGCCATAAGAGGAAGCTGAAATCACAGGCTATTGCAAAACATCTAACATTGGTACTAGAACCAAACTAGGGTCCTCTGGAAGAGCAGTATGTATTCCTAACCACTGAGCAATCTCTGCAGCCACCCCACCCTGTGAAATTCTTAAAAGTATCAACAGTTTTATCACAGGGACAACATTAAGGAAAGGTTGGCATGAGGTTATGTTTTTCTTTGCCACATTTAAGGAACAAGGACACTGAGGCACAAAGAGGTAGGAGAAAAGGGAATTTTCTCAGACCACAGGAGTTTATGGCAAGACAAGACCTGAGTTTTGGATCTGGGAGGACTAGATCCAAGGCATGCTTGTTGAAAGACTCAGGTTATCTAGGCAACTTTTTTCTTTCCTCTATATTTTACTGCACATTTTAGGAGCCAGAAATAAACTATATATATACTCTGGATTTATTCACAAAAAAATTTCTCTCCTCTGAATAAAGAAGAGATGAAAAAGAGGCTATTAATGGGAAGAACAGGAAGTGGTTAAGGTAAATTTCACAATTCCTCAGCCTTTTCAGCCCTAAGATTACTAGTTAAATAATTTGATGCACAGACTTTGACTACCATTCTAATGAGTTCTGGTAAGCTGGCACAGAAAATTAACGATAATAAATTAATTCCAGAGAATTCCATTTTGTGCATTCAATTATTAATGGTGTTACGTTGTTAATAATGGTGTCAATTATTAATGGCATGAGTAAGTAAGAAATCACATTCATACTACGATGCACAAGGGTTCCCATGTTCAGCAAACTGCTCAGAATAAATAAATAAACGTACAAGGGTCAGACCTATAATGTTCCATTTTGCACATATTTCTTAGCAAACTTGGGTATATCTGTCACCAGAGCCTTTTTACTAAGATTGCTACCCAAGTGTTGTATTACCACAGCAATAAGGAGGAAGGTAGGCACCAAGTACTCTGTTTCTCCAAATGCCTCAATCTGTGCATGGGGAGACAGTGAGTTAATAACCATGGGAAACCAAGTGTAAGATCAGGGAGAGCTGTGTGGGTTCAGTAAATCTGGGAGAGCTGAACCGGCAGCAGAAAACCTAGTCATCAGTGCTAATTTTAATTTGAATGATAACAACATGCCCAGACAACTGTTGTAACAGTTAGTGCAAAACATGCTGCGATGAGGCTAAGCAAAAGGAAAATGTAGCATCATGGTTTGACTACAAATGCATGGCTTGCACCATCCTTCTGATCCTCAGTTTGCTTTTTAACCTTGTCCAGGGAGATGACATCTTATTCAGATGGTGATATAACACCAGGGGAATGAAGGACATAGCAAAATCTTAGCAAAGCAACTATTATTACTGCTGATTTGCTCTTTGTAGAGATTGTATAATTGAATGGGTCATTTTTTCTAGGTGTGGAAATTGAAGGCCAAAGAATGCACGTGACTTGTCAGCGAGGTCACCTGTAGGATGTCTTCTCCTATCTCCTTTTATTTGTCTCTCATATTCCATCCTATTCTGTTTCCTAGAAGTGAAGTTCCATGCATGGAATTGGCAGGGATCCAGGGCCAGAGTCTCATCACTAGAGTGACCCTGAGGAGTGAAGAAAGAGGGAGGAAATGAATCAGGTTTGGGTATTTTCCTTGATTGTCCCCCATCCTGATCCATATCAGGTGGCTACATTCTCTACAGCCAACCACACACCCTCAAAGTGGCTGACTGACTTTATATTTTTTCTTTGAGGAATCTTGAAACTGTATCTGCCACAGACAGTGGTACTGAGTTTTGCTGATACCAGGACTTGATTTCTACACTGCTCTCTTGTGAAAAGTGTTTACCAAAATATCGTATTTGAGGGTATTGGCAGTCATGATTTTACACGCCAAGATTCTTGATTCTAAGTATACCATCTTTCTAAAAAACTCCTCAAAATTTACTCATGTACCTACTTAAGTGTCTACTAAGAAGAATGCCCTGTTCTGAGTATGAGAGATATCAAAATTAGTGATGTGGATGCTCAGTCCTCTGAGACATTGCATGATAGTGTTCTAACGCAAGGATTATCAATAAATACTTTTTACAGAAGCAAAATAAAAAAGTATTTTAGACATTGGGACACTTACCCTCTTCAAAAAACAAATTCTGTCATTACAATACAAGTCACCGTAGTCAATATCTCAACAAATGATGGCTTTTTCCCAATAAAATTTTATTCATATCCAGTGTGATTTGCATTTCATATCTTGTTACATATTTTTTGTTTGGCTTTTCCCCTCCATCACATTATAAATAAAATAAGTTCCAGCCCACGATCTTCCAGCACTAGCAGAAAGCCATGTTTGGCCTTCTGTTCATCGTGGCTTAGGCCCTGTACACGAAGTGCACATAGGGGAATAGAATTGAGGAGGCCAAGTTCAAGCACAACGAGGCTGGTGAAGGATGCATGAAGGAAGTGGTATTTACGCAGGAAACTTGTAGATGGTTTGGCAAAGAAGGGAAGAACCTTTAAAACGTGACTAATAAGCAAAATCAAAGAATCATCACAGAGAAGGAGATCAGTGGCATGGGTGAACTGGGAAGGGCAGCCTACATCCATGCCACTGTGAAACGCCCCATTTCCCTGACCTGGAGAGGTAAGCAAATCTAGTTTTGTCAGTACTGAGAAGGGATCCTGAACTGGTAGGCTCAGAGGAAAGAAGCACAGTAATGATGGGAAGCAGAGGTCCCTCCACCGCTCCTACCTAACTCCCTACCTCACACCACAGAGAGACTGTGGACCAGACCTTAATGTATAAGAGTTCCTGTTGAAAGACTGGACTTTGGAGAGGGGGCAGGATGAGTGGTAACAGGGATTTAGGCTACAGGCCAGGTCAAACACTTATAACCTGAGCGATCATTGGGAGGTTGTTTAACCCCGGAGAGCTTAGTGTTTGGTACCCAGTGTTCATCATGGAAATGCTGGGGCCATTGCCCCATTGAAGATCGAGTGGCACAGAGACCGCTCTTAGCAGTGCAAGCTCATGATCAGTGCTCAGTGAAGGTTTACTATTTTTCAGCATGATCCTGATTAGGCTTTTAGACTAGCAGCGCTCTCTCTCCCAGTGCCCAACACTGAAGGGCTTCTTTCCAACTGGTGGTTAGGATGGCAGCCGGAAAGTTGGCAGCTGGGGTGAACGTAGGTTTCCCCTCCTATCACGATGACATCAGCTCTCACGAGTCCATGCTGGCAGGAATCCATTTGTTTCGACCTGGACCTTACAGACCTTGAACTCATTGTGTGTGGAGCCAAGGCTGTTGCCGCCTCAGTTTAGACAATATCTTTATAGTTGTTTCAGCAGACAATGTGTCCGTTATTACAGAGAAAATGAATTTATTTTCCTGTTTAGGCTGCACATGGAGAAAGCAATGTTTGGGTAGTTCGCCTTTTTAACAGCCCCACTTTGACTCTCTTGGCTGGTGGCTTTCATTGATCTTAGTGATGCATTTTTGAATCTGTCAGATAAAAAAAGAGGCAGAGACAAGCAACATTCTGGGTGACATCACTGGAGATAAACAGTTCCATCTTTCCTAAGGATGCCAGAGGGATACAGTTGGAGATGAGTCGAGCAGATCCTTAGCATCCTTTGGCTCTGATCTAAATGCAGGATTGTGAAGACCATCTTGCTTCTGAGACACTGTTCGGAAAGTGGGGTGATGAGGAGGTGCACTGATCATGTGGGTTTTTAAAGAAACAAATGGAAGTACAATTCTGGTCCTTAGTTGAATCATTACACAAACTGTCAGTATCTATTCAGAGGTAGGAATTTTAACTTACCTAAAAATAGGAAAACGTTTTTGAGCATACAAAATGTGTTTATTGTGGTATATTTGTGGAAAAAAGAAAAAAAAGTAAATTATAGCCATTATTCCCAATCCAGAATTTATATTGTATTTTATATTAGTTATATTTTTTCAAACATTTTGCTAACATAACATGAATCTGGGCAAGTATAAGGGAAAAAAGTGTAACAGAGAGTCTTACTAAGCATACTAAGTCAGGAGTTGAATCAGTTAACTCAATCAGATTCTGAAATGTAGATTGTGGCCATGTACCATCACCCTTCACTATAGGCCTACCACAGGGAGGCTAGCATTTGTCCCCTTTTCAAAAAGAGTGGGACAAGTTTGCAGAGAAGTTTGTCTTGTTTCAGGACAGAAGAAACCCTGAGGTCTGGCATATGTCTGCTGGAGGAAATGGAGTTGGGAAAGAAACATGGAGGGAAGAGATAGGTCAGTAGCTGAGACACTGGAAGAGGCCCCATGAGAAATTCCTGACACTTTTAAAAAAATATTTATGTATTTATTTTATATCCCCCTCCTCTTCTCCCACCCTGTCCACCCATCCCCTTGTTTCAACCCCCTAATCTACTCCTCCATTTCTGTTTAGGAAAGTACAGGTCTCCCATGAATATCAATAAAATACGGCATATCAAGTTGCAGTAAGACTAAGCACCTCCCCATGTATTAACGTTGGGCAAGGCAACCCAGTATGAGGAATAGAGTCCCAAAAGCCAGTAAAAGAATTAGAGATAGCTCTTGTTTCCATTGTTAAGAGTTCAACAAGAGGACCAAACTGTACAACTGTAACATATATGGAGAGAGACTAGGTCATTTTCGTACAGGCTTCCTGGTTGTCAGTTCAGTCTCTGTGAGCTCGTATGAGATTAGATTAGTTGATTCTGTGAGTGTTCTTTTTGGTGTCTTTGACCCTTGTAGCTCCTATAATCTTTCTCCCCCTCCTGTGCAGAGTTCCCTGAACTCTGCCTCATGTTTGGCTGTGGATCTGCATCTTTTTCCATCAGTTGCTGGGTCAAGCCTCTCTGATGACAATTGGTCTAGGTACCAATCAGGACACAGAAGATGAGCAGTTCAGGCTACATATCCACTGCTGCTAGGGGCCTTAGCTGTGTCATCTGTGTAGATTCCTTAAAGATTCCCTTGTGTGAGGGTTTTACCTGACCCCCCAAAGCCCTCCATTTTCAGTAGTCTCTTCCAATACTCCCTCCCTCTGTACCACACCCCAACCTGGTCACTCATGTTCCCATCCCTATCCATCCTTAGTCCACTCACAAAGTCTCTTCTATTTACCTTTCCCAGGGAGATCCAGGCATTCCCTAATGAACCCTCCTTGTTACGTAGTCTCTCTGCATCTGTGGATTGTAGCACACTTTGTTGTTTTACAGCTGATACTCACTTCTTGGTCTGGGTTACTTCATTCAGGATCTCATTTTTTCAAGCTCCATTCATTTGCCATTAAATTTCCTGGTGTCCTTGTTTTTAACAGTAGAGTAGTAATTCCAGGCAATAGATACTTCTAGAGAGCCCATCTGCATCAATCAGGATTCTCTCACCCCAGAGAACACCAAGACCAGATGTTGTCTGAATCTATCAATGTTCTCTCTCTCTTCCTTGACTTTCGTCAATGGGTGCCAAGACATCCATGAGGGAGCAAAAGCTGAAGGAGTATAAGAAGACTAGAAAACAGACATCAGTTATTATCTCTCCCCAATGACAGGCTTCCCAAGTGTAAAGTGAAGTAGCAGCCTGAGTTGGTTTGGAAGGAAAAGTTTAAATTTCATTAGTGGATGTTGTCATATATCACCTTAAATATTAGATACAAAAATTACTAAATTTTTGGGTGGAATATTTTAATTATTGAAGTGGTGCTTTGTTCAGGCCTGAAGGTGTTGAGAACATTCATCTTGCCATCTCTATCTCTGCATCTCTCTTCAATTTACTTTGATTTGAATAGAAAATTTTCTGCCTTATGATGTGAAAGTGATGTGTGGTCCATAGACATTTTAATTTTGGACTTTCTGGCCCTTTTCCTGGGCTAGCCTTGTGCAGTGTGATAGTCTCTGGTCTGCAACAGTAAGCCACAACTCCCCGTAGCCGTGTGACCATGTGGGAAAACACCTGGCTCTCCACAGTGTACTGTGTTGCCAGAGGTGTTTTAGATACAGATGTTCAGCACTCTTTCATAAAACAATTTGCGTGGGATGATTTTTCTCTACTGCCGGGCAGTGTGAATATTCTGAGACATCAAGGCCGGCTTGCTGAAGCAAGGATGTTCACAGCTTAGCTATATGCGTGCATTTTATGCTGATTTTCAATTTTTGGAGTGCTTAACCAAGTCATAATCTTATCATGTCCACAGTAACTGCATTTGTAATGTGTAGCATGACCTGGGAGTGTTAGATGCCTGCCTCACAGAATCCCTTGCATACATAAAACATTGGTCAAAAGAAAGAAGCAGCTTTTTCTTCTCCTTTTCCAGTCTTGAGTTCTTTGTGATCAATGAAACATGCTTAAGTCCAGTCACTATATACTATATAATTGTGAAGCCTGTTTTACTATTTAAGATTATCACACTGAAACCTTTTCATACCTGAAAAGGTTTTTTCATGGTCATTTGCAGGTATATAATGGCCCATTCAACGATACACTTCTATGGTGATCGGGCATTTGGGTTGTTTCAGGCAATTCACATTTACACTCAGAGCCATTGTGGTACACGGTACCTAGCAAGCCAACTCTAGCTCCTTGTGTTTTTATAAAACATTGGATTAAATGAAAATAACTACTCACTCAGGGGAAAAGACCTGAAAATTAGATTTTCAAAATTGGGCTTCTTTCAAACCATGGACTGATTGTCCGACTTGACTGTACTTTTCAGAATAATGCTAGACAGGAAATGGGAGGTGTCTGCCGCCTGCTCAGGGCAGGGCTCTCAGTCCTCCAAAGAGCATTGCTATAAGTCTCTTTGAGGGGATGGCAGCTGCTGTGACTTATCAGTACATGAGTATTCTAAATTGCCAGGATTCTAAGGTTGTACTTTCCCCCAGAAATGTGTTATTCACTCCTTGTCTCAGATTATTTTACTTCAATTTTAAAGTAATCTGACTAACTAGAAAAAACATTCCCTCTTACAGGAAGGGAAACTGAGGCTCAGGACATTCCTCCACTCACTATATTAGTAGAGAATACTATATGAGGAGTAAAATCTAGATCTGATCTTTTCTATGATGCATCTTCTTATATTTGTATTTATTATATATACATATGCTTGTGCAGATGAGATGGATGATTAACACTACTGACAAACGTCTGGCATGCTCACATAGAGATATAAAACCTTGACACTATGATAAGCTGGGACTAAATGCTTAGCTTGGATAATGGAGGTCCAGGAATGCAATGTGGTCCAATTACATTGGTGCAGTACAAATATGTAATTCTTCAGATTCTTAAACTTTAAGTCAGGGAAGTGTGTTTAGCAATTAGGAAAGCTTGGTGAATTATGGCACCAAGGAGAAGGTGGAGAAGGAGGGAAGGAAGGGGGTGAAGAAAAGGGAGGGAAGGAGGGAGGGAAACACACACACACACACGCACACACACACACACACACACACACAGAGAGAGAGAGAGAGAGAGAGAGAGAGAGAGAGAGAGAGCACTTGAACATGCAGAAACACAAGAGAGAGCTATCAAAGTACTTTTGGAAACAGACTCTATTTCCTTCCCTTGATAAATACAGTAATCTAAAGGTTACATTATTCAACCAAGGAGTGAGTAATAACAGGGCCCTGTGACAGTGGCTATTAAAAGGGAAAACTACTTGGAGGGATTCGTAAGTCTCTATTTTTAAACTTGTTCACCTGACCTCTTCTCTTTGAGGAAAACATCCCTAGGACTACATCTGACCGCTTTGGTACATGCTCCTTTGTTATCTGTTCAGGTCAGTGTTCCAAAGAAACCCTGCCGTCTCCAGTATAAGAGGCAATGGGTATAGAATCATCAAGGGTAGGCTTGGAGAATAAATGCAAGGGTCTTTTTTGCCTTCTGTCTACAGAAACAAACGCTGAATTTTTTACCTAATAATAGGTTCCTCATGGAGTGAATCTGATTTCACCGGTGGATGTAACCAGAGACCTCTAACCCCAAATTCATTGTAAGCAGTTGTGGACAACAAAGAACACTCTAGGATTGACAAGGGGTTCTTCTGGAATGAATGTAATCCAAAACCCATCACAGAATTTTATTAGAACCAGAGAAAACAACAAAACTATTGGTTATTACTCCAAACAAGTTAAGGAAAACCAATATTCTTTGGGGATGAATATATAGTTGCTGGGGGAAACATTGTGTCATTTATTTATTTATTTTAATTTTTTTATTCTTCAAAAGCAGAAGAAACAACTGAATTTTAGCCACATCCCCTAGCATTTCCAGCTGATGAGGTAACATCTCTCCAAGTAGAGAGCCCTTGTTACTTTAAATCCGAGGAACAGCATCCTAACTTTGTAGAAATTAGAGTTAGTTTAACTTGTTTTCTTCTTGGCATTGTCCATGTGCTTTGTTCTTTGTCTTTGTCTTATGAATGAATGAAAAAGTTCTACACTGAGGGTCGTAATCCTAGCTGTTTTCAATTTGAGGGAATGGATGTAGCCTCAAGGGAAGTTCATGGCTTCTTCAAGACTCTGTGTGTTCTGGGGGCAGTGATTATTGTAATGAGCAGTCAGATGAGTTGTGGCTTGTTCTTTTCATTTCATAGATAAGAAAAAAAAATGTTGTTGAGAGACATTTGACCCTGCACACATTGAGGGCGTGGTTAGGTGTGGAGCTAGACTCATCTAGAGGCCGATTGCCAGGCTTGGTAAACTCCACAGTGCTTCTTTCTCAAAGAATCCCTTCTCCAGATCACACTACATTTAGTACATTCATCCATTTCTCCCTTTCCAGTTTTGTACTTCATTTAATTTGGAAAGTTTCATGTCTTATTACTGAACTCCAATTGACTTATAGTAAAACTTGTATTTTTGATCTGGTACCACATATATGTTCCCATGGGAGGGAGGAATATTTTGATGTTCAGAATGTATAGGAACTATCATAATATAGGCTCCAGAAGTATGTTAATCTCTAACCCACCACAAATATGGCAGTGGTGGTCGTATTTTAATTCTAGTATAAAAACATAATCATAAGTCTTTCACTTATATTTGTTTGATTAGTTAGAGTTATAACTCTATGGGCCAGGTG
The DNA here is from genome assembly GCF_014885135.2 of Alexandromys fortis. Taxonomy (NCBI): domain Eukaryota; kingdom Metazoa; phylum Chordata; class Mammalia; order Rodentia; family Cricetidae; genus Alexandromys; species Alexandromys fortis. The sequence continues at coordinate 11,714,534 of NW_026067930.1, forward strand.
CTGAATTTCTTAAATTTGTAAGTAAATTTGATAAGGATACGTGGACTTACTGAAGGTTCCTCCTTGTCCTCCTCCTCTCTCCACTTCCTCTATTCCAAACCCAACCACATAGCCATTCTCATGGGATACATAACACACAAAGCCACCCAAGCAGACTCTCTTACATACTCCTCCACAGAAGCCAGTGCAGTAAGCAGAGGGTCATATGTTTGTGGACTTCTGGCAAACATGGCTATAGAAATAGCAATAAGGGCTTTGAATGCAGCAAGGAGTAAGTTGGGGGCTATGTTCTTATCTCTCATGAGTTAGGCATAGATTGCTAACTGCTTTTTGGAAAATATCCAACTTAACTAAAATATAAAAGATGGCCAGACATTAATTAGGTTATCTAGGATGGGGATAAAGCTCAGCCTAAATGGAAAATATATCCAGACTTAAAGATGGAAAACTTGGTTGTACCTCCGTGAGACAAACAGAAGTCCAGGGTAGCTGATTCCTAGAGATGAACTCATGGGGTTGGGTATGAGGAAATCCGGAAAGGATGGGTCAGACACACAGCCATATCAAAGAACAATGGGAGACATTAATGCATTGAAACTTTGAATTAACAAGATGAGACTGAACTTATAAAAGATTCTGTATAGTTCTATGAATCTCATGAGCATGAGCACAGATGTGCAACAGTAAATGCAGTGGAGCCAGAGGTGCTGGTGGTCCTGACTAGGATAACAAGGCACAACAAAAGAAGACTGAGATGAGTGGGTGGACCTGAGAAATGTTTAGTGAATACGATTAATCACTTATCAATGCCTTGTTTTGTGTGGGAGAATGACAAAAGCATGATTTAAGATTAGCTTGGGAGTTTAAATTTTTAACAACTATTGAATGATAGCACCATGCATCAGTTTGAGACAATGGATATGGGGCATGGTGGTCATAACTACCCGTTATTTTTTTTTGATCTTTCTTATCTACCAGTGACTTTTCTGTTTTACAGAGATTTACATATTTAATTTATTAATAAGTATTAGAGTTTAGAATAGCTTGTATAGTCTTCTCATAAACATATAGCTGGTCCCCAGAAGGACTAAAATGGCAGTATAGATGCTCTAACTCCAGAAGTCCCTTGTTTACCTTTTTTGTCTGTACCTGAGCACTTATTTAGAAAGGGGGAATGAAACAGGAAATACGTATTTCTAGCATTCAGAAGCACAATATGAGCAAGAGACATACATACATTTGGAAGCCATCAGATTAGTCATCCTTGGCTGTATAATTTCAGTGCTTTCACAGAATAAATGCATTTTTTTTTTGCTCACACTAGCCAAGGAGGATTTCCAAATTTATTGATTTTTAGGGCCCTCCTTTTCATGTATTGAGACAGGAATTTTTATTCTTTCAACTCTGTCTCTACTACTTCTTGGTAACTTCTTGGCATCCTTTATTCCATCCTTTGTCTTCAGGTAGCTGATAGATTGAAATAAAGAGAGTAGAGCATTTTACTAGCCAGGGCCAGAGGGGATATACATTATCTCTTCCTAAATTACAGTGGCCAGTGGAGTTCATGTGGTTCTAACTGGGCACCCACATTTAGGAATAGGGACTGAAGGAAAATAAAGAGATCTCCCCAAAACATACGTAATGATTCAAGTCACAGAGTGAATGACTATAGAGTTAGAAATGTGGCCGAGGTCAGAGAATTGACAAGATCTTTATGGTAATGATAATGATTAATAATAGCTAAAACATTTAGAGCACTTTAGAGTATTCCAGGCTTATATGCATATATTAATCCCTGCAATCCTTATAAAAGCCCTTTGATGTAATGGTATTATTATATCTTTTAATATAGACCAAGGAGTAAAGAGCAAGTAAATAAAGTCTCTTGAGGTCACCTCGCTACTAAGTGGCAGAACAAGAATTTGAATGTAGGGCGCCTGATTCCAGAGTCTGTGCGTTTAACCGATGTCGTATGCTACATAATTATTAACTTCAGATACTTGAAAAATGTCACATTAATATGTAAGGATCCTTGCTCTGAGTTCCCAAGGGATGGGATTATGACTAACAAATGGAATGTAAATGATGGCACTGCTCAGCCCAGGAGAAGGAAGTGCTTTCTAAAGGGAGCCGTCTAAAAGGAAGCCAACTGCAGCCCGAGATAGTGTGATCTTCATCAGTGGAGGTACCCAGGCATACGGAGAGAAAACCCCTGATAAGAATGTCGCAGGGGTGATCCAAGCATCCAATGGGTGCACAACGGAGACAACAGCTATTCTTCAGTATTCAAGAGTCAGAAAGTTTTGCAAAATACATACTTGCTTAGACTTCCTGCTGAGTGGAAACTTGGCGAATTAGCCACTTAAAGTAAGTTCTGAAGCCTCTATCTGCCAAGAACTTGGCCTGAAGCTAGAAGACCAAAGAGGCATGGGGGCTCAAAAGAAGAATCATTGCTTACCCTTGAAGCTCATGTGGTTTTCTTAGAAAGCCAAGGCCCATGGTTGTGAATTAATTAGTGGGCAGCCTATAGAATTCTAAATAGGAGATGACCAAATACCTTGTACATGGCAGAGGATCTCGATTTTGGCTCAGGTGTGCTGGGTCTCTGCTGCACGATCCTGAGTCTTTGTATTGTCAAGGTGCCCCCCTAAGTTAACAATTTTCTCAATAAGCAGGAGTACTCCGAAACCCACTGAGCTTTCTCATTCAGTGCCTTGAAGCTGGAGCCTGCAAGTTTGCATTCCCAAGGGCTGCTCCTGGCCCTGCTGCCACTGCTGCTTAGGTGCCTACTCCCTGGACTCCCTAGGAACTGCTGCTCTAACACAGGCATCTGGTTCAACACCAAAAGCATTTGTTTATGTGTCTACTTTCTCCTTGCTTATCTTTGAATTACTCTGGTCTAAGCCACCATGTATTCCTTGACAAGGTTTTACTGAGGAAATGCATTGAAAGAAATGTGAGTTTTCTAGACGTTCGAAGGAAAAAAAAACAGAAAAACATGGGAATCTTTCAGAAGAGGTATTCTGCTCTGTCACCTTTCACACGGCTGGAAGCATGATTCACACAAAAATATGTCTGACTTTGTTGGGAAGCAACCACAGTCACACCAGTTTTAGGAGACCTTGAATACCCATGGGGTTGTCTTCTTGTTACCTCTTTTTCATCATTTTCCTTTCTCTTTAGAGATTCACTGCCACTTCATGGAAGGAAAATGTTCTTTCTTGTGTATGGAATGCAAATTGCCTCTTCCCGGACTTCGGACTGTCTTCGGATGAACTTTGCAGTCTTCACTGAAGGGGGAACCCTTTCCCACTGTTCTCTGGGAGAGCCGCCCCTTTGAAGTCACAGCTGGCTTGACTAAACTCATTTCCTCCCTCCACAATGTGCCTCTGATGCAGTGTTGGCTGAGGCTCCCCCTTGCCGGCTCCTGCTATTGAACCAGACCCAAGTGCAATGTTTAATGTGAGTGTTTGGCTTGGCTTAAATTTGGCCAAATCATCTGTACTTCGTTTCATTTGAAAGCACTACTTTTTTTCTCCCCTTTTCTCTCTCAAATAGTTCATTCCAGATGTTTTTGATTTGTCTTTCTGTGGTCCACTCCACCCAGTTCCTAAATCAGTAAATCATTTTCATGCTTCTTCCAAAATCAGGCAAAGAGAAGAGCTCAATTAGGGAGAACAACTGATTATAGGTTCCTTAAGACTCACACTTCAGTCTCTTGTCTTCAGGAACCACCTTTTGAAGGTAAAAGCAAATGTGCTTGCAAACATGCAGATCCCAGTTCCCCAGCATTCAGAATAAGAGAGTAGATAGGAGAGTGATATCTGCATAATATGAACATCCAAGCTCATTTCCTGTTTCAAGGCTTGATGATGCTGTTCCTGTCTGAATACTTTCTGTGACTCAAGTGCACATGGTGACACCCATTTTATGAACTTGGATATATCTTTATATATAGATATATAAAAATACGAACTTATAATGCTCAAGGTCTTCTCTTCTGTGCTCGTGTATCCTTCTCAGCACTTTGATCATGGTGACGGAGGAAAGGGTAAATGGAGCCAAGATGCGGGAAATGTTTGTTTTATTGCCATTACAAGAAGTAAAGGCTTTAGGGGAAAGTCCTAGATCTAATAAAATGGGAAACTTAGGAGAAAATCAGCAGATATTTCAAGTTTCTCTGAATTTAAGAATTTGCAAAGAGAGTCTTGGATGCAACTGGATACTGAAGTGAGAAGAAAGATGGAGAGAAAAGTTTTAAGGCTCTAGAGAGTTGGCTTAGCTCTTTAAAATACTAGCTGCTCTTGCAGAGGACCCAGGTCCAAATCCCAGCATCCACGTGGTGGCTCACAACTGTCTGTGACTATAATTCTTCTGTGGATATGACTCATTTCAACCTCCATGAGCAACAAGCATGCATGTGATACATAAATATACGTTACATGCAGGCAGAACATTCATACACATAAACTAAATAAAGTTAAATAAGTAAATAAAAATAAACAAAAATTCTTGGAAACAGTTTGAAGAAATTTTGCTTCATTATGAATGTAATTTCTTTCTGACCAGTTTTGACCTACATTCCTTCTCAAGAATTTCTTAGAGATGATGTGTGTTCTCTTTTGAACTTGATATCAAAATGAAACTTATTATTCAGAGTACACAATAGAACTTTCTGCTACTTATTTTAATTTATTCTGTTATTCATTTATATGATGTCAGATTATAAAAGTATGAAAACAGCTTTTGGAAGTCTACAGTTTTTTTTTTTTAATTTGGAAAAGAGAGTTCTAGTTAGGTTAGTTAGGTTAGTTTTAACTTCTTATACCATCCCTAACAATGAGTATAATACATATTCAATTTTTAGGATCTTGATTAGATAGCAACAATCATTTAAAGTGAATAGAATGGTAAAATTTGTAACCAATATAGCAAAGGACTATCATTCATGGAATGCAATAAAAACATAGGTTCATTTTGGTTTTCAGCTCTGATGTTCTCATTTGATTTCTGGGATTCGTTGCCCAGTCCACTGGTGAAAAATGTTGGCAGACTGAGCTATATTCTTGACATGAGTGTCTATAAACAACCGTCTGTTCATTTTATTTTTCAGAAACCGATAATCAGAAATATTCAGTGAATATACAATTCAACAGGTGTGAATATAAATTAACATGTTAATCTTCATTCATTCATAGTAAGATCTATTGCCATCTCTCTCACTAAATTGGGTAACTTGGATACCTCGATTATGTTTAGAAGAATGCAGCTCAACTAACCCATTCTCCCCCCTCCTCGCTCTCCCTCTCTTCCTTCTGTACTATTTTATCTGCTCACCTATGGTCATAAGCTTTTATAATCAAATGTGAAATCATTAGTGTTTGGTTTATTGTCTGCTTTCTTTCCTGAACTTGGTTAATGGAGTCAGCTAACTTTCTCCGATAAACTTTTCCTTGATGCTTTGAAACTTCCCTGGATAGATCTTTAATCTTGAATCCAGGTACATGTCTACATTTTTGCTTATTATGGCCCTGACTAACACTCCACTCATTTCTGGAAGTTCAGGAAACATGTCATATATGAATCCTTTGGCTGTCTGGTAGAGGCTCCCTTTGTCAGGACCCCTAACTGAGTATTCAGTCTTTCCAATGAAGCTTCCTACTTGGTGGCTGCAAGACACCTGGAAAGGAATGCACAAACCTATTCCCCTCCCTAACCTAACCTTAGAGTAGACAGCTTTACCTAGCTCCTCCACTCATATTATTCATGCCAATGTCACTCTCTAAATTGGTACATTTCCCTAATCTAGGAATCTTTATTCTTTCAAATTATTTGTAGTCAAGCAGATGCTTTAAGCTAAAGATAAAATGTGAATAGGCGAGGAAAACCTGGCAGGGCAGTCTAACCTCTTCTAAATAAACAATTCTCAGGGGGAAAAAAAAACCTCTTCTTTGTTCTTTTGGCAGCCTTTATCGCCTTTGTGTCTTCTCACATCTGTGTGATTCTCAGACTTACTTCAACACTTCTACAGGTGGCTTGGTACTCTATCTTAGTATTTATCACCCATTTTATCGGCTACAGGTGTCATGGTACTCTATCTTAGAATTTATCACCTATTTATCTTGCCTTTTCAGTTAAGGCTTCCAAATTGACACTCAATTGCATCCACAAAAGTCACCATTTCCCCTATCATGTTTCTTGAAAACTTTAATGTTGATAATGTCTTCAGTATCATCCTTTACATAAGTAATAGAGACATGGTATGGTCAATTGTCTTATAAATGTACACGGGGTTAAAGAAAATAAGTTAACATCTGCCTTTACTTGACTAATCTATTCAGCTGTTTGACATCAGGTGAGAAAGACCTCAAAAGAGAATTCCTTACAGAAGAAGAGTTTCCCTCACCCCTTAAGTTCCTGATAGGTTTACAATCCTTACAAATGCACGTCTTCATATGTAGATTTTTCTTATTTTAGTAGTATAAAATATATGGCTTCTCTGGTCAAGGAACTCCCAAGGTGGTGGCTGGTATGGATGATGCTCATGTGTTTACAGATGTTACAGATGCTCCAATTGTTTTCAAATTCTAAGCTCTGTAAAGAACCAGAGTATTCTTGATAAGAAAGGCCCAGATGGACCCATGGTAGTGCTAAAGGTCTTACTGATAGTGATGGGGGATTAGAAATTGATTAAAGAATATAATGCCACTGTAGTTTAATTCAAAAAATTGTTTTTTTTTTTGAATTTTGGAAGATTTTGAATATGTGTGCAATGGATTCTGATCATCCACTCCCTACTTTCCTAAACCAACTTCTTGTAGGAACTGCCCGGCTTTCTATAAGACTCCCCAATACACCTGCCTCCCAAGTTTATGTCCTTCTGTTTTACCGTTCATTCATTCAGTCATTCATTCATGGATTCATTCATTCATGCATTCGTTCATTTATATAACCTACTGGTCCAATTACTACTGCTTATATGCACGTGGTCATTCTCTGAAAAATGGGCAACTTCCAAGTGTCCACAAGTACAACAAAAGAGTCTTCTTCCCCACAAAGCCATCAGCTTTCAGTAGCTCCTCCCCTACTGAAGCTGAGATTATAACATTTTGTAGGAGTTTCTTTAGTTTTTAATTTGTTGTTTATAGCTTCACAAAATTTCTGCAGATATACAAGCAAAGCAGGCTTTTAAAGATTCAGCATGGCCTAGTCTCACATGAGACAGTCATCTATGAAAGTGCAAATGAGGGGTGGCCTCATTATAGAGACCTTTGGGAAGTTTTCAGAGGGAGAGAGGAACTGAGCTGAGCTTTAGAAAATGATTAAGCTTTTATGAAACTGGAAGGAAAGGATGAACAATTAGCTCAGGTAGAGCAAGGGAGAATTATTGATCATCTCCTCTTGCCTCTGGGCTTGATAAAAGCTAAGAAAAAAAAAACAAAACAAAAAATTCACCTGTGGTAATACTTAGCAACAATTAAAATGAATTTGCCTCTAATGCAGTAATTCCTGTTTAAGATAAATGCCCTAGGAAAATTTTCACATAGCCACACAATCAGCTCATTCCTAACAGTACAATCTGTAGTAGTGAAACACAGGAAACTATCTAAGCACTCATCATCCAATATATATAATATGTTGACCCTCAGGATAATACAATCTGCTACAAGGAGATGAGTGACCCAGTAACACATCTTCTATCAGCATGAGAAAACTTGTTGAATATTTGAAATATTTGTGTTGTATGCACACAGAACCCTCTAAAAAGCAATGAACTTAATCACTAGTAAGAGTACATATTGAGGCATGTGACTTAGCCCCAATCCAAATGGATCTGTCTTTACTTGAATTGATTTCACCCGTCCATGATAGATATTTTTCATGAAGCAGGACCTGAGGAAAGAGCATGAAACATGCATGTCTCAGGTAATTCTTGAATCGAGACACACTTACTTGTTCTTCTTATCAAATACACTGCATTTTGTTTAATGAAAAAGAACTTCCTCTCTTCAATATTTCTGAGAGGACAGAAGTTTATGTTATATGTGGCCCATATTTTTCTTCCCTAGGCTAATAGCCCAAGTCTCCAACTTCCGCTTATGCTATTGACGTTTCTTAAAAGGTTTATGAATACCACAGTGTCCCCACATCATCAGGTAAACTAGGTACTAATGACTGCACTCAGGCTTCAGAACAGTGTACAGACCTCACTTAGAAAGAAAAAGCAGCAAGTATCCTTTGAGTGCTCATCATGAGGAGCCATTTGCAACTTCAGGAACTGATGATGCTCTCCGGCTGGTGCCCTGAAGTGAACATGTAGTCCCAGTAACAAACCGAATGTGAGACAGTGGAGCCCGATCAGACAACCGCAGGTCTGCCTAGGTCAGTAGCCTAGCACAGTATTCTAGGGAAGCACTAGAAAGCTAATAAGGTTAGCAATTTTTAGTTAATGTAGGAATCATTTCTATGTTAGACTTCCAATAGCAGCATATTTTTCCTTAATTTGTTACTTGTAGAGTGACTCTATGTGAAAAGGTATTTAGAATTGATGGCTGTTAGAGTCTGGGAGCACAGGAGTACTTGGTCCAGTGTCAGAGACAGACAGCTTTGATGATGTGGGAACAAGGGGCTGGGGATAGTTCATCCATAGGACATTTACTTTAGAAGGCCAACACACTATGTTCCATCCCCAGCATTAAAAATTAAATAAATCAAAGAATAAGCCATTGGGTGCACAGAGATACATCACCACATTTTTCTGGTTAAACATTGAATGGGTAGTCAAAGACAGTAAGTGGGAATGAAGTCAGGAATCCTACTGAGCTCCCCCACCACCAACATTCTCAGGAGGACCTACCAGTGAAGACAGTGTTGATCAGAAATCATGAGCTACGGTATCTTGGTGTTGGAGTAAGTAAAAACCATTTTATTTTAGATAAAATTAAAAAAGTCATGATTTTTATTAATGTAAAAACCTATTTAAATTTTTATATTTAAATCTAGAAATAAAATGCAGTAAATCCAGCCAGAGCAAAAAGACGCGGCATGAGATCAAGGCTGGTGGTTAGATTATGTAGGCTATACCTGGGATTACCAACTAAATATTTTGGAAATTTTGGAGAGGGTTGCTTAGAAACTGAGTTTTACTTTAAAATTCTGCTAACCTTGTGGACAGTTTTACACCTACCCATCCCTCTATACCTATATATACACCTTTTCTTTCTAAGTATTGTTTAAAGACTTCAAAGTAGAGTGCTCAAGCTCAGCGGAATTTCTCAGCCTTCTAGCACCAAGTGTTCCAAGCACATGGACTGAGAGAGGAATGCCTTTTTAGCAATTCTGTGTTCCCACTGCAGCCTAGGAGAGGAACCCAAGGGAAGTCATTACAATATTTCAGAACTGTCTACTAAACTTTACTTTTATCCTAGTGGTGGGTAGGCTTGGAACATTCTGCTGAACACATCTGCCCTGAATTTGCATGTGTAATGAAAATGAATCTTTGCTAAATGTTTTTGTTAAATTGTATTTAAATTTTTTATTTTGGAATTTTCTGTTGTGGTCAGGATACACTCTTTTCTAATAGGAACTCCCTTATGAAAAAAAATATGGATAATCCATAGTGGGTGGTTGTTAAGGGTAAGAGCAGCCGACTAGAAACATAACTGTATATAATTTCAGCAATTTACAGCTGTTTGGAGGAAAAGGATGATTATCATTAAAACAAAATGATCACTGAGGTGTAGATAGAAACAAACCTAACTGTAATCAATGGGATTTTAGCTATTTATATTTCATATTATGTCTTATATATAGAATATTTTCTGTATCCCAGAGGGATCCTTCCTGTTGCTTCCCAATTCTGTACTTCCACTGTCTTCCCCTGTAAATCAAGTAACAGAAACTCTGACTTCTCAGCCACCACAGCTTGTTTTAGCTCTTGGATTTCATATAATTGAATTATACAATGTGTAGTCTTTTGTGGTTAGCTTTTTTTCCCTCACTCATTCTTTGTTTTCCCTGTGAGATTTGAGGTGATGCTGCTTAGGGCAGACACCCTCATTTGTTGTTACATAATGGTCCATGTTATAATTATTCTGAAATTTATCAGTGTTAGTAAGCACTGATAAGTTGAACATTAGAGTTTTGTAGCTTTTATCTATTTTGATGACAACTGTTTTAATCTTCTTTTATGATAAGTGGAGCCTAATGACAGAGAAAGCCCTGATGACTGTATAAATGACTTTCAATTTGTGCTTCGTGATCCACTTTCACCAGTCTTTGAATGCTCAATGCCAGGTAGGGATGCTGTTTTGGGACTGTTCTTGTGTTCCTAGAGGAGATTTTCAAGTCCTTCATGTTTTTGAGTGATGTCTTATAATCCTCCATACTAATTGAACTTTTGAGAAGCAATTCTTGGCATTGGTAAAATCTGAATACTTGGCCATAGGCCATCATGCTATTTTATATTTAGAGCTATCCACCATGTATCAAATCATATCTGACCCACCAAACTGTAAAGCTTGCTACACACAGTAAGAAAGACAGAAATATAATAGACATAATAGGACATAATCAAGCCCCCAAAACAGAAGTAAGTTACAGGAAGAACCTGCTCTGGTGCCCACGATCTATACGCAGGTTATGCTGCCCCTTTTTCCCAGCTGAAACTCTGGTCCTTTGGGAGTTACTTAGGATTAGCAGATACAGAAAGAAAAGGAGAAGAATAGGGCTTACGAATTGTTCTCTATGATAAGCCGGTGCCACTTGCTAGTAGACAGTTGCAGGTGCCCCACTTTGTACCACCCCTGAAAAATATAATAACAATATATCATCTCAGTAGTCAGAACTGCTTGATAGTTCACCTTGATTAAAAGTCTATGTGGTCAGATATACAATTATTTAGTGAGCCAAAGGTTTAGCAGGATGTTGGGGAGTTAGAATGTGACATTATTGGAAGATGATAATTAGGAGTTCTCAGGAAGAGGCATGGACTTCTACTTCCCATGGATGACCTTGTCACGGCCATGGCTGAGCACCAGAGACTTCCAGTCCCTGATAAGGCACCATTCCCTACGGTGTTCAACTAACTGGCTTATGAAAGTTTGATCACCTTTGATTGCTTTAACCATGGAAGGGGAAGCATTTATATCTTACTGAAATAGATGCATGCTATAGATATAGGTTTTCTTTATGCACAGTATTTTTGTCCAAATTATTATCAGTGTAATTATGGAATGTCTTATCTATCTGCAATGGAATTTTACACAGTATTGATTCTGATCAAGAAACCCACTTTACAGTTAAAGAACTATGGCAAAGGGCTCTTGCTGATAGTATCCACCAACCTTAATCTGTTCCTTGATATTTTGAAATAGTTGGCTTGATACAGTATTGGCATCACTTTTTGAAGACTAATTAATGGCACCAGTTATGAAGTATTATTTTGTGATGTGGGATTCCCCTCTGTATGCTGTGAATATGTTTTATTACCATTGGTTAATAATGAAACTTCTTTGGCCTCTGACAGGGAATAATATAGCAAGGTGGAAAATCCAAGCAGAGACAGAGAGAAAAGAAGACAGATTCAGGAGGATGGCATGTAGCTGCCAAAGGAGAAGGATATCAGAACCTTACCAGTAAACCACAGCCTGTGGTGATACACAGATTAATAGAAATGGATTAATTTAAGATGTATGAGCTAGCTAAAAATACACCTGAGCCATTGACCAAACAGTGTTGCAATTAATATAATTTCTGTGTGATTATTCAGATTTGGGATGTTGGGAAATGAAAGTGCAGTCTCTGTTTACAATTTTGTAAGTCTAAGGGAAGATTTTCCAGAAGGTTGCAAATTCTCAGATCAATGCATTATATCATTCTTTTCCTTTGCTGTTACAAAACACCTGACAAAGAACAACTTAAGGGAAAAAGGATATATTGGGGCTCATGTTTTAGGATGGTATAATCCATCAGGGCAAGAAAAGCAAGATAGAGCTCATGGTAGCATAAGCTTACAACTGGGACCCTTTACATCTCAGAAGATTAGAATTCAGAGATCAGGGTATGCTGGCATTCCCTTTTCCATTTTCATTGAAAATGAAATTCATTCTCGCACTCAGGACATTTGGAGAATACCACTCGCATCAGAATGATGCTTCCTTCCTCAATTAAACCTTCCGGGGGAATGAATGCCCTGACCCCAGACATATAGTGATGTGTGTCCCAGGTGATTGCAAATGTAGACAAGGTGTCAAGGAAGATTAGCCATCACAGGTCCACCTTTGCCAGTTTGCCACCCAACAATATCACTTTAAGATGACAACCACCCACTGGTGGTCCTCAAAGCCTTATTGCCATGTCAACACAAACTAAATGCCATCCATCTGTAAGAGTCAAAAAAAAATCAACACAATTCAAAAGTCCAATGGCTCCTAAGAATCAAGACAAACTCTTAGATGTATGCCATTAATAAAAATTACATATTTCCACTGTGGATCTCTACATCTGCTTCCATCAGTTGCTGTGTAGAGGTTCTATGATGACATTTAAGATAGTCATCAATCTACCCACAGGGAAATGCCAGTTCAGGTACCCTCTTCACTATTGCTTTAGGGTCTTAGTTGGGGTCATCCTTGTGAATACCTGGGAATTTTTCTAGTGTCAGGATTCTTGCTAGTTCCATAGTGGCTTCCTCAATCAAGATGTATCTTTCCTTGCTCTCTGTCTCTTTCCTTTCCCCATCTCAACCACCATTCCAATTACTCAAGTTCTCATCCCTCCTTCCCTTCTCCCCTCCTCCTCCACTTCCACCATCTCTTCTACCCCTACCCCCATGTTCCCAATTTTCTCAGGAGATCTATTTCCTTCCTAGGGGGATCTATATCTGTTTCTCTTAGGGTTCTCCTTGTTACTCAGCTTCTCTGGGGTCGCGGACTATAGGCTCTTTATCCTTTGCTTTACATCTAGAATTCACTTATGAGTGAGTACATACCATGCTCGTCATTTTGGGTCTGCACTGAGCTCCCAGAGTCCAGTCAAAGAGTGGGAGGAGTGAGAATACGAGCAAAGATATCAAGACCACAATGGGGATAACCACTAAAACAGTTTACCTGAACTAATGGAAGCCCACCAACTCTGACTTGACAATGAAGGAACCAGCATAGGACCAAACTAGGCCCACTGAATGTGGGAGACAGTTGTATGGCTGGGGCAGACTGTCAAGACACTTGCAGTGAGACCAGAATTTTTCCCTACTGCTTGTACTGGCTTTATGGAACCTATTTTCTTTGGAGGGATACCTTGCTCAACCTAGATATAGAGGGGACGTCCTTGGTCCTGCCCCAAAGCAAAGTACTAGACTTTATTGACTCCTCATGGGAAGCCTCACCCTCTCTGAGGAGTAAATGGAGGGTGGGATGGGGTGGGGGAAGGTGGAGGGATTGGGAGGAGGGGAAGGATTGGAAAATTGGTATGTAAAATAAGAAAAGATAGATTTTTAAAAAATAAATTTAAAAATTGCTACAAAATTATGTATTTACAATATACAGAGTAAATATTCCCATTTCAAAGTAGAGGAAGTTTATTACCATTCCAGAAGAGAAGAAGCAGAGTAGAAGTGAAGAAAGATAGAGTCTAAGCAAGACTGAAACCAAGCAGCACAAGCACCAAACTCCCTTGTCCAGCACACGGGACCTGAAGTGACATCTTTTCATTAATGATTTGGATAGTACCAGCTCTCTGGTAGTTCTGATTTTAGAAAAAAAAATAGTCTCTCTCTTTGATTGGCTCTCCTCAGTGCATCAAGCTTTCCTCAAAGGACATCTCACAGTCCTGGGAGTGCACGTATCCTGAGCTCTCCATTGCAGCTTAGACTTCACCTTCACAACTTAATATAATACCCTCTAAAAGGTCCCTTTCAAGAATTCTGACCCTGCCACATACTGTGTGGCCTCAGTATCTTTTTGAAACCTTGGTGCAAGCTTGGAGTTTTTATACCATAAAACAACCATCATGTGGATGTCACTGTTGTCAGCTCAAGATGCAGTCCTTCCCACCACAGTTGCAGGGCTTTTTACATCTCATTGGGCAAACCTATAAAAAATTTTCTTAGGCAGTTTTAAAAAGTTATTTATCTATTTTTGGAGATTACAATTATAACATTTCTCCATTCCATTTGCTGTCTACAAACCCACTCTTTCAAAATCATGGCCTCCTTGAAATAGTTGATTCTTGCTATGTGTATATAATCCCATATAACTCTCTACTTTACTCTGTTTCAAGTTTATGAACCTTTAAAAAATTGTTACATGTCTGTATGTATACATAGGTATATGTGTTTTATATGTAGTATATATATGTAGCTACACACTCTTACACACATATCTAAATACATGGGTACAACTTGCTTAGTCTGTATATTTTTATTTGTGTGTATGTTTTCAGGGCTGATCATATAAATATTTTGAATAATCAGTTTCTGTGCTCTTCCCTAGGAAAGACAGTTTCTTCCTCTCTTAGTCTTCCTTACTTGCCTGTCATTCATTGTGTAGGACCGAGGCCTTCGTGTCTCCTCCATCCACTTTAGCATGTCTATTTCTGTCATCCTTGTTCAGCTAGTTTAGTCATCCCTGTTGATGAGACTTTACAAGTGTAGCTTCTGATATTCCAGGGAGACCCAACCTCCCAGGAAACTCCCTGATCTTCTGGCTCTTACTATATTCCACTCTTTTCCATAATGTTCCCCAAACCTTAGTTGCAGGAACTATTTTGGAGATGTATCCCTTGGTAGCTGTTTCTGAGCAGGGAACTACTTCACTGGTGTTCCCGAGTCAGACTTTCCTTTCAAATGCATTTTCATTGCCTTTGCTTGGTGAGGTCTTGTCCTCGGGCACATTTCCTGTGGTTGAGGTGCAAAGTGCAAGTTTTCTCCTTAATTGGATTCTCCTTCAAAGTCTCAGTAGCGACAGTGAGCAATGACCACACTACAGGCTAAGTAAGCATTTCGTGGTCTTGAAAATCCCTCTGCCAAATGACTTGGTATATTACTTCTAAACTCAACTTTTTAGGACTCAGGGATAATATAACATGAATGTCCTTTACCTGAAGTCCTAATAGAGTCTTCATTTTTATTTATTTATTTATTTTGGTGAAACCTTAGCTTCCACTGTGTGAACTTCTCTCAGCATTTGGCTTTCACCAACTTTTATCTGAATGATCAATTAAACTCTGTTTCTAGCACTTACAAGCTACAGATCCAAACTCAAAATTCTCTCCATAAATTGGCCCCAAAGGCCTAGAAAACACGTGAGATTAGATAGTGAAAGCAATCGCTCACATTTTGATACTGAGTTTCCGTACTAGCTACTCTTTTTATTGAGTGACACAGTGACCAACAGAAAGGGAATGATAATTTATTTTAGGTCATGGTTTAAGAGGCTGCAATCCATCCCAGCCAAGACGTGGGAGAAGTTGTGACAGAATTCATGGCAGCCGGAGCAGGCAGCTGGACATCCCTTCATCTGGAAAGAGCAAGAAGTGGGGATGTTGGCATATTAACACTGCTCTACTCCTTTTCCTTCACCGCAGGAGCCCAGCCTGTGGGATGGTCCCGTCTGCATTCAGGCTGGGTACCACTTCTCTTCTCATTAGAGATCTTTACTACCACCTGCACTAACAGACCAAGAGAATGCACTTAAGTGAGTCCAAATCCACCCAAGATGAAGATGAAATAATCCAGTAAATTTTCAACCAGTCTGCCGTTCTTCCCACAGCCAGGACATAATGGTTCAAAAATTCAGGGTCAGACATAGAGAATATATTACCCTGCTCCTCTTGGCGACCCAATCAATGTCCCTGTGTTCCTGTGCCCTCATCCTCTGTTGACACTTGGCGTTACCACACCACGTGCTTCAGGTCCATGGAAACTCACAGCATGACACCCATGGCCAAGACCATCTATGAACTCTGGCTTACGTCAGTCTACCAGACGAAATACAGGGGCTAACTGAGTGGCTTCTTCAGGGGAGGGCCAGATGGAGTCAGAAGGCTTTTTCTCCATCTTGCCTGGTCCTATTGGACCGGTACTGGTTTCTCTACACCCACGGGGTCTCCCTAGCGAGTTTGTACAACAGCTTATGAAATAACCCACGCTGAGGCTTATTATCAATTACCATTGTTTGCCGTTGTTTTAGGATTATTACTGGCTAGCTCGAACTAAAATAACTCATTTCTGATAATCTGTGTGTTGCCACCAGGCTGTGGCTTACGGGTGTGGCATGTTACTACTTTAGTGGCTGCATGGCGTCTCTTGACTCTGCCTACTCTCTATCTCTGTTCAGATTTCCCATCAGGCTTTTCCTTTGTAAAGCCCTTGGCCATAACAGCTTTATCCCTCAACCAAGAAAAGCAGCACATAAACAGAAAGACATCCCACAGCAGGTGAGAGGAAGAGGAGGAAGGGAAGAAAAATGAAAGGAAAGAGAAAAAGAGAAAGATGAGGAAAGGAGGGAGAAAAAAAGAGAAATAGGGAGTGGAGGAGAGAAAAGGGAACTGTATGTGTTTATAGCTCATAAAGCTATTGTCCTGTCTTCCAGGTTTTCTTTATTTGGATAAGTTGGGATAGGCTTTGTTCTTAGACAAAAATTATTTGAAACAGGGGACACTGAGTCTCCAACCCTTCCTCCTTTTGCATCTTCTCCTTGTTTACTGCCTTCTGGCAAAAAAATACAAACAGCCTACAGGTAATGAAGATACAATGGAGATATCAAACGGAATGTTGGACATTACCTGTAAATAATCCACTGTCTCAGTAGTGAATCCACCTGTAGAAAGAGTATTACTCTTCCTCAGACATGATGCAGAAAAGTACCAAACTGGTAAGGGTGATTAGTGAAAAAAACACGTAATTTAACCGAAGTGTTATTTTTTTTTAAGTACTTAGAATGTGCCATGATAAATAGCAGTCTATTTAGACTGTTTATGCTTTAGGGGTAAAATTATGTTTACCCCTAAAACTGTGTTTATCATTCAGTTTATCATTCATCACAAGTACTAATAAGAAGGTGGGCACAGTTGAAGCAGGAGAATTGCTGTGAGTTTAAGTTCAGTCTGAGCATCAAATAAAGGAGCAAATTAAGTAACAAACAAGTCTTTATAAGTTACTGTCACGAATTTGTGACTGTTGGTTAAGCTTTCATTAGGAACCAGGTTCTCTATTAAGGTGGTACCAAAATCATTATCTCATTAATTATCCACACCTGTTCTTAGGAAAACCTTGATGCGTTTGTGTCGTGAATATGTGTAGAAGGCCGTCCCTTCTAGCTATTCCAAATATCTGGTCGGATCAGCATGAGGGGATGCTGTCAGTGGAAGGCTTTAGGAAGCATCTCACTATTATATAGGGCTTTGGGGTGTATTTTAATTATTTGGTCCTGTGCCTGAGTTAAGTGGGGATTTGGCAACTACCTGCTTTCAGATCAATGCGAGCATGGAAGACAGATAATTCAGGTCCCTACAGGAAAAGCTACAGAAAACATTTTGTAATGTGAACTCAGGCATGGCCCTTTTCTTATTTGGCTCTCTGCCTTGTCATCTGGCAGAGATGGAGACTGGAGGAGGTAATCTCCGAGGGCATCTGCCAACTTCAATGTTTGATGTGTTCATCATTTTCATCTGTTAGTGTGCCTCTTCCACCAGAGGGTACCAGGGATCCGGTGGATCCATATTGTTCAAAGGTAGGTAGCTAGGCCAGCAGAAAAAGCAGCAAGTGACCACTATTGGGTTGACATGGTTTAAAGAAATCAATAAAAGAAGTTGCATAAATTAAGGACTACATAGGTGGATGTACAGATAAAGAAAGAACCTGCAATAAAGCAGTCACATTTCTTTGTAAAGATGATTAATGTACCCAGCAGAGTGAAGTGTTTATACAGAACATATATCCTATAATCAAATGCTGGTCCAGGTCATTTTTTTTTTCTTTTTCAGGTCATTTTTTTTTAAATCTCTGATGCAGTTGGTCCTGGTAAACAGCAGATTCATTCACATGGGCATGGGGTGAAGCCATTCGTTGGGTCATTAGTGACTTATCAGTGGCCATGCTACTGGGGAAATGACTTCCCTTGTTTCAGTCCTCCGTGCTTTTGAGTTCTTCTGCCAAAGGTAGGGTTCCGTGAGCCCAGAGCTACCTTTTCAGGCTATTCTGAGGATGCTAGCTCAGGTCTCATTTCTGCACAGCAGACATAATTAGCCGCTGATCCACGTCCCCAGCCTGCCTTTCACCACTCTTTAAAGGAAGTCGGTCCTTTCCAGATAGAATGTTTAGAAAACATCTGCTGATTATTCTCTTCTTCGCCATCGAAGTGTTTATGCAAAGGTCAAAGCAATAAGGAAGTCAATTAAATCTGCATAATTCATGATTCAAATGTGGCCAGGAAGGGTCTCTGTGTCACCTGCGAGTTAGGACTCATGATTGAAGTCCGATTCTTTGTCTGTGCAGATGTCTATCTGTAAAATTTATTCGGTGTGAGTCAGGAATGTGCCCAGAGATTGGCACACCTGAGAACCAATAGATATTTTTTGAAAATATGTTTTTACTTTAAATAGAATTACATCAATTTTCTCCTCCGTTTTCTCCCTCCAGCTCCTCTTAGCTGCTCTTCTTCTAACCCCTCCCATGCATCTTCACTCTGTTAGGTTCTTTTTCTTTGATTATTCTTTGCATACACACAAATATCCATATATGTATGCACAAATATATTTAAATACAACCAGTTGAGTCTGTTTTTGTTGTATATACATTTTCAGGCCTTATCGCTCTCCATCGGAAGGTCAGTAAGGGGACTCATCCCCAACATAAGCCATTTCTTCTCCTGAGGGTCATTAGCTATTGAAGACACCTCACACCTCAGACTCAGGACTTGAATAATTAGACCTTGGCTTCTTATTTTCAAATGGTCTCATGATTCATCAAAAATTAAAGAAAAACAAATAATTGCAAGCTATCATGATAAATCTGGTGATAACTTCTGCGTGACAGATAAGGTGAAGCCGAGGACAAGTCTAGAAGTTACCAGGAATTTATAGACCTGGGCTGGGTTTGAAAGGACATCTAACAATAAACAGCCAATCTCCCAAGCCTCTCAAACCAGCTATTGGTCGAGATTGATGCTTCTTTTTCCAGCAAGCTCATCTTTTGCTATGATTTTATAGACTGTGCTGTGTAGAAGCAAAGTCAGTCATGAAATTCTGAAACGGAAGTCATTTGCTGCTTTTCTCTCGAGAGTCTATTGATTTCTGTTAAAGGGGAGCCATATTCTACCACTAGAGCTGTAACAGCTCTTTTCTCCAGCGTGTTGTTAAAGTTCAGGATAGCGTTCACTTGGCATCCTTTGGCTCATAATTCCTGTAATTAGGCAACCTAAGAATGTGTTCCCTTTCCTTGCTTACCTGTTCACCAGACTTGAGGTAGGACTTGATGTGCTCTAAATGTCTATAAGAAAAGGAAAAAGTGGCTTTAGAAGTAGAATATCCTTGTGCAAGTACCGTGAGCCTATCTTTTCAAACCAGCCAAGAAAACATTTACTGACCATTTGAAATAAATCTTTGTCATAGCTTCTCTCACCCCAAACTCACCTCACCTCCTCTTTCTGTAGACAAACTTCCTTCCACACAGTTGTTTGAACCATAGATCCAGCACCGACCCTTTAATTCTCCCTCATGCTCACCTTCTGTCGTTAGGGAAGTCCTATTGTTCAGCCAGTTCTGCTATACATCTACTTAATTAGCCCTAAACCACCCCTGCGTGGAAACCCCCATCGACAACATGTATTGTTGAAAGAATTTCCTTCCAATTTACAGCGATTTTAACTGTGTAAAAACCACAGTGTAATATAACAATTATCTTGATAATCTTGCCTCATTAAATAAATAATAGCACTTTCACATAGGCTTAAGATTGAAAAGAAAACCCAAACAATACTGAAATCCTATTTAGAATGTTTCTTTTTTTATTACCCCCTTCATCAGTAACAAGATTCCATATGTATGCTGTGCAGTCTTTTAATGTATGCTTTAAAAAACTTATTATACATGTGTTTAAAAATAACACTTGATATCTTCCTTATTAAGAAATGGAAATATGACATGCTGTATACAATATTTTATAATTAAAGTTTTATCTTTATAATTTTTAAATGAAACAGTCTTTGTCATGTGTCATTATGGCTGATTTTCATTGTTTTCTCTTGTTTTTCTGAAATCTTCTTGTCTAATAATGGGAAAACAGACCCCTTCCCCTAAGATCATTTTATCTAATTGTTCATTTGAGCTTGTAAGTCTAGTAAGCAGAATTACCAAGCCACATCCCTGTAGAAAAAAACGTTGCAAATGAGAGGATGGTAGACTGTGTGAATTATTTGTTCACCATTAATTTTACAATCTTATCTAAACAATTTTGAATAATCTAATAAAGTAAACATCTTTTGTAATATCTGCATTCATTAAAGTCCATCCCAAATCCCTAAATTATTAAAATTTGCATATGTAGATGCTCATTTTGTGCTATAAAGCTAGCTCTATAAGGGCCTACGGATTTTGACAAATCCAAGTATCCAGCACTGTGAAGGCATACAGAGTAGTCTCATTTCCTAGAGAAGTACCTCATGCTTTATGTACTTAGCATGCCTCTGGTAGAAACTATCTCTTTGGTTGGTATTTATAGTTTGCTTTCTGCAAATGGTATATAATTGAATCGTATAGAATATAGTCCTTTAAGGAGTTCAGTCACTTGGTAATTTGTATTTAAGAGTTGGGTGCAAATTTTTATAGTTAAATAACTTTTTCCTTTCTCATCTGAAGTCATTTGTATGATTACACTGTAGTTTCCATAGACTACTAACCTTATAAAAATGTTTAATATTGTTTTAATATATACTCCAATTCTTTTCAAAATTTGGAGATGATCTCCAAAATCTGAAAAAAAAATATGCCTATAGCTATTTAAGTCTACTTTCAAATATTACTTTCGGGGATGTAGGTGCCATCATCTAAAGAAAGTATTTCTAGTTATTTCCTCTTTCTGTTTGATTCTGATCCCACTCATTTCAGGTAAGCATAGGCTGGAATCACCTCAGACTTTGTAGCTATTCTTTCTTCCTAAGGCAGGCTTTAAAATTATGAAAAGTCTTTCAGATGCTTGTATTCATCATTTATATATTTTCCTTTCTTTATATCGACCATAGTTTCTGATCTATAAGCTTTTTCAAATTCCTTTCATTTTTAAGAGTATAATATAATGACATCCTGTCCCCTTTCCTTTAGCTTCCCTTCAAAACTTCCAATATGTCTCTTCTTTCTCTCTTTCAAATGTATGGCTTGTTTTTTCATTGATTGCAATTACATGCGCAGATGTATGTAATGATATTTTATTTGTATTTTCATAAATAAAGCTTGCCTGAAGATCAGAGAGTAAAACAGCCCCACTGGTCAGCCTTACCGATAAGGCAGTGGTAACACACGCCTTTAATTCCAGTGGCCACGTAAATTTGCCATAGAAACCGGCTGGTGCATGCTTTTAATCTCAGTGGTGCACTCCTTTATTCCAGTCCAAGAGAGGAATGTGAGATGGGATGAGACAGCTCACAGACACAGTCTCATTCTGAGATTCCTGGAGACAAGATCACCATTTCAGACTAAGAAAGAGGTAAGAGTCAGTGGCTGGCTGTTTTGCTCTTCTGATCTTCAGGTTGGAGCCCAATTTCTTTTTTTCCCTTCTCCTTTTTGTATTTATTTATTTATTTATTTATTTATTTATTTATTTATTTATTCATTTATTATTTATTCTTTATTGAAAATTTCCACCTCCTTCCCTCCTCCCTCTTACTCCCCTTCCCTCACTCCACCTCTCCCTCCCTCTCCAGTCCAAGGAGCAGTCAGGGTTCCCTACTTTATGAGAAGTCCAAGGTCCTCCCTGCTTCCCCCAAGTCCAGGAAGGTGAGCATCCAAACAGACTAGGCTCCCACAAGGTTCCCACAAAGCCTGTCCATGCAGTAGAATCAAAACCCAGCGCCATTGTCCTTGGTTGAAGCCCAATTTCTGTCTCTGGGTTTTTATTATTTGTGCTATACAGGTATGTATGTATGTATGTATGTATGTGTGTATGTGTATATGTGTGTATGTATGTGTATACTTACATACATATGCACACACATATACATTCCTAAATATAACCTGTTGTTTGTATAATGTCACTTGTATGTATGTAACATATTGCCTTTATTCCTATCAATGCATCTGCCAATCACTCCATTACAACCATTATAAACTTATCACCTTCTAGAACCAAAAAAGTTAGCCATTAGGCATGAAACACTCAGGTTCAAACAAGTTTGACTTCATTGTGTAATATGATTCATATGTGTGATTATCATCAAAAGGATTTTACTTTTGAGTTATGGATTATCATAAAGAGCAATGACACTAACCTATAATGTTTGGCATCTGTGGTATCCCTGGCTAACAATTCCACGAATGATAATATATTCCTGACACTATATTTTTTATTTGTTAAGTTCTGATGTCTAGTGGAGCATTGCTGCTTTGTTACAGCATAAATTCATTTTAAATCTTTTAAAAGAAGAGAGAGGGAGAGAGGGAGAGAGAGAGGGAGAGAGGGAGAGAGAGAGAGAGAGAGGGAGAGAGAGAGAGAGAGAGAGAGAGAGAGAGAGAGAGAGAGAGAGAGAGGAGCTTATAATGTTGGTAGGTTTCCATATATCTTTTCCCAAGCATCTTCAGTTCTTTTTATTCTTCCCATACTCATTCTGCTACCTTACCTCTTCGCCCCAACCCCAGTCTGATCCACTCTGTTTCATTATTACTTGTATACCTTTCTTCTAGTGATTTCTATCTGCTCTCCCTTGAGAGCATCTTCCCATGGTTATTAAGGGATTAGGATGCTGTTTTTAAAACTGATTGTACCATAATATCCTCTGTTACATTTTGTTTAAAGGTTTTTGCTTGTATAGGTGTGTTGTCTACATACAAATCTATGCATCATGTGTATGCAATGGCTATGAATACTAGGCAAAAGTATCAGGTACCCAGTGACTGCAGTTCCAGATATCTGTGAGCCACTATGTAGATGCTGGGAATCAAAGCCATATACTCTGGAAGGCAATCTAGCATTCTCAACCACTGAGGTACCTCTTAAACACACATGTTCTCCTTTAACATTACAAAGATTATTAAGTTTAATTGTGAACTTGATGGTTTCAGAAAGCCTAAGGTATTAGTAGTACAAAAATTTGAGTTAGTCTGTAGTGGAGCTTCTGGGGATATGTAGACCATGAGGGAAGTGAATTAGTGAATAGTTTCATCTCTTGGTGAACTCATAGTACTATAGGTTTTCTGAAATGCTAAAAAATAGAAGCTAATATCCAATTGGAGAAAGGACAATGAGGGTATATCTGTAGGGGCTTTATCTTTCTTTGGTCCCTTTCTGCTCCGTGCTTCTTCCTTTCCATCATAGCCTTCCTGGTATTATTTCAGTGTATTAGAGCTTTAATACTTAACTCTGTTTCTCTTTTCTTCATGGTGTTTGAACTTCCATTTTTGACCTGAGATCTGAGAGGTTAGAGTCTAAATGATGTCTTAAGGACCTCAGCTGACACTGACACCCAATTAGCATCTTAGATTTGGGACATGTGTCCTAGAATAATCTATATGCAGGATTGTATGAGTTGTGTGTCACTCATGCGAAAGTAGTTAATGTTAGATCTCTGCTGAACATGACAAGGAAGAGAAGTCACACAGTAACCAAGAAAATAGGAATGTGAAAATTAGACGTAGAATTACTTGGATGAGAGATGAGGATTCCTTCAGATATCTCCTATCTTCATCCTCCTTTCAATGACTTCTTTTCACCTAGTCCACACAACGGAGTAGTCAATCATTCTTTCTTAGCTATATTTGCTGGATGAATATCTCAACAATTTACCTGAGATTTATTTTTATGTGAAGATTCAGTCAGGACTGATATTTGAAGGTGTAGGCTATAATACACAGGGTTCTAGTAAAAGTCTTTCCTGGAACTTCATACCTCTTCAGAAACAATGGGGTCTTAACCTCACTCTCAATTTATGTATCAATCCATCACCTTGTATGAAGATTAAACTCCTTGTAATTGTTGGCAAAAAAAATCTTTTGTTTTATTCCTGAGGGAATGAGCTAATGTATTTGGAAATCTTTCTGATGTCATGGCCATAAGATTAATGCTGATGTAATCCAATGTGTTATCTGTCTGCTAGGTCTCTAATAAGTCAATAAAGCCACACTTCACTAATTGAAATCTGCGTGCTGATGGAGTCTTTCTGTGGAAATGAAAGGTGGCTGCCACAATCTGTGGGGAGTTAAATTAATCCTCCAGGAGTGAGCCTGTCCTAATTACTGCCCTCAGCCACCCTGGGCTTGCTTTTGCTGATGTTGAGTTTACTGGTAGAGTCCAACATGCCATTTGGCTAATATTTTCATGAATTACCTTAAACTCACTTACTAAGTCATTATGATTTTTTTTCATGTAAAACCACTTCTTATGCTCAACTTTTATTTGAGAGTTTTCTTAAATTAATGAAAAGGACAGTTGACTAGACACATATTAAATGATTTCTGTCCAATTGTTTCTCACCACCAAATATTACATATGGCTTTGTCCTTGATACTGAAAGCAACTGTGTTCAGAGACATTACCGAGGTCAAAAAGGTATAATCTTTTTCACTAACCATTCTGAGTTATTTAATTATTGTAGCAACAGTGACTGAACAAATCATGACTCAGCCACTGTCCTGGCCATATAATAAGTGTTTTCATATTCTATAATGTAATTTGAAGTAGGTGTTGCCAATATTTCCTCAACAACAAAAACATGGGGAGTTTTAAATTTTTTTTTAGTTTCACACTGAAAATAAATTTCAAAACAATGAGGTAGTGTAATTATAGATCAGGCTGCCACTTGAGATAAAGGCTGGCTAACTAAAATATAAGCTTTAGATAAACAGTTAAAATGTAATTTTAGTATACAAAGGTGCCAAGTATTGTAGGGGAAATACAAGCAGTAAGATAAAATTGTTGGTTAGCTGCCAGCTTACCTGGGTGTTTTATGAAAGTTATTACATCTTTTTTGTTGTTACTTTGAGAGTGCTAACAGTCTTTCTAGAACCTGTGTTGTTTGTTTTATTCTCTCTTCAGAATTCTATCTAGATTTTGATGAGGTTCACACATTCAGGATACCACCACCATTACCATGATCAAGACCCTAAACATGTAAGCCTGTCTCTTAAGCAGCCTTTATTTTATTAGCATATCTGAACAGAGAAGGACCCTGGACCTCCAGAGCAGAAGCACTATTTAGTCAAATGAATAGAGTAGATGAGGGGTAGAGTCATCATTTTCATTACATCCTTAGAGAAAGTTAATTATCTGTTTAATTCAGAAGCCAAGCTAGGATCTTTCATTGGAGGTGCCTCTAAACATAAAAAAAAAAAAAACATCAAGCGATTTATAGTATTTTCCCAGAAGAGATTCATTGCCGTACTTAACCACTTTAAATCTTATTAGCTGATATTGGTTGGAATTGGTACTGGTATACATTTGGAACACAGGAAATATGTCACTAAGGTGGATAATCTTTTATTCAGCATACACAATTTTTATAGACCTTTTGAAGTTATGGTCTAATGTTGGCTTACTTATGTCATCAAAATGTTGTCCGCTTGGTTACAATATGGATCTACTGATGTTGGGACTTTTAGGTGGGGGATACCTAGTGGAAGCAATAGATCATTATGAGACTTATCCACAGAATGAATTAATGTAGTCCCGCAGGACCACAATTAGCTTTCACGAGAATAATTTATCATTAAAAAAGTATTTATTCCAAGTCCTCTGAGTATTTATTTCCTACCTAACCACCAATCTCATGTATTTTCTTTCTCTCTGTCTCTGTCCTTGCCATTTTGCCATATTCTGTATTCTGGTATTCTCATGTAGCCAGGGGTCTTCAGCAGAGCCCAGTAGATACTAAGGCCATTCCCTTGACTCTTTTGATCTCATTTCCTTAAAATATACCCATGGACCATCAATATTGGTGCAACAAAAGAAAACTGGCTAATACAGAGTTGTTAGAAACACTGTTAAAATAGTTAAATACCAAGAAAAACCACAGCTAGATGAAACATGGCCTTGTAAAGATTTTGGTTTGCTGTTTGATACTTTTCTCCAATGATAGACTTCATCTTGTAGAGATTAAGATATCAACTATTAGGACTTATAGCTCTTTAGGAAAGGCTTATTTTACATTTTAATTATATTTTCTATAAAGCATTAAATAAATGAAATGGATGATTTCTATCCTGATGATTTTTTTTTTTTTTTGCTTAATAGGCTATAGTTCCTTGACTTGAGAAATGCTAACTGCAATGCTTCATTACTGAATCTTGTAATGACTATTGTACTGGCCTTTTGGAAGCCATCTTTATTATATTCATGTTGCCAATTAAATCCTTTAACTGTATACTCAGCATACACTGACTACTAACAACAGAGAGTGGGACCAATTTTGTTCTTTAGGGAAGTGGGGATAGTATCCAATAATTATGTCATCATTCTGTTGTGTTCATCATAGAACTGAGCTTTAGGGGGAACCCAGTGGTTTTCACCAAAGCAAAAGGAATAAGGCTGAGGAACTGAGGTGTTTCCTTGGAAACCAGGTAATATTGATTTGTGCATGTTGTATTTCAACATTTATTGTAGAAGAGGAAGGAGTCATGATTCCAAGAATGAAGGCAACAAAGAAGCCAAGGAAACATATTCTTCCTTAAAGTCCCCAGAAATATGCAGCCTTAAAGACAACTTGGTTTTCAATTTCTGATCTTTTGAATCTGTGCTAGGAGAAAGATGTATGTAAAGACACAAACTTTACGGCAATTTGTTACAGAAAATATCAGAGACTAATAAACCATCCAATGAGATCATCTTAAGCCATGTGATGCAGAATCTGTTCATGTCTTGAGGAAGACCCAGAAGCTCCTCTTATATGTTCTGCAGCATAGAGCTTTCGATAGTCCTGCTGGGGCAGTTCCTATGTATGACAAATACTATGTTTGGATCTCCATATCCTTTCCTGTTACCTGGAGTATTAATATCAATCAGCATTTTCTCAGACTGACTTTGAGATAGCTTAAGGAACAGATAATGGTCTAAGAATGACACAGCGAGCCATCGATAAACTACGTCATCAGTAACATCTTTGAGAAGCACACGCCTGAGTTCCTGATTGGTCAGGTGACAATTGGAAAGTGTCCTGATTCTTCTTAATCTTGGTTTCTACACCAACGATATCAACTACTGTCTGTAGTAGTGAAACTTCGGAACATGTGGAAATACCTTCATCTTCTTCAGGGATCTAGAATATAATCATGGTGGAGTCCTGGTGTATCGTGAAATCGAGGAATTGTACTCCTTATTGTGTCTGCTCATTGCCACAGTAGTGATGTGGTGTCGATCACATAGGAGGAATTCAATGACATTTGAATATGTGTCAGAGAAGGTAACAACCACTGCCCCGACAACACACCTAGTTGCCTTTACTTTTTCTTCATTTCAATTTTGTAGAATTCTGAAATTACAGTTGAATATCTAAAGATAAGTAGCCTTCATAAAAGTATTTGGCAAAAACTAAATAGGCAGTGGACCATGTTCCCACCCCTGGGGTCAGCTATGGAAAACCCATAGCTCTGTTGCAACATGACCCAGTTGACTCTTGGATTGCTGCAATACCAGCAGGTCAAACGCGTAACAAACCAATGGTTCTGGGCTCATTCTCCTTTCTTCCCTAATATCATATTTTACTGAGTCTCTTATTGTCTCTGAAATTACGAATTGTGACTCAATGTGAAACATGAAGAGAAAAGAGAAAAAATCAGAACAAGGGAAAGCAAAAATTCTTCCAATACCCTCTAGAAGTAGAAGGTCTAGGTTAGAAGGGGAAGATATGGAAAAGGGAAGAAGCAGATGCATGCTGGGGTTTTACCTGTGAAGCTATTAATGGTGGTTTCCTGGTCTTTTCCTCTTCACTTCTGCTTGCTTGCTATACCACCACTGCTGTATGGCAAAGTAACTCCTGCTATCTTTCAATGATCAGCCTTCCCTAGTTGCCAACACTGGTGTTAGGAGTCAGTATTTGTTATTTTTTTATTGCTGTGATTAAACACCATGGCACATAAAATAAAGGGTTTGTTTGGCTTACAGTTCCAGAGGGCTAGAGTCCTTGATGGTAAAGTAGAGGCAACAGGTGGGGGGAACTGAATGCTGAGAGCAGGAGAGGAGGATACACGTCTTGAACCCTGAGCAGGAAGCAGAGAAAGCACACAGGGAATGCCATGAGGCTTTGGAATTACAAATCCAGCCCCCCAGTGACTTACCTTTCCTAACATGGCCACTCCTCTTAAACTTCCCAAACAGCACCATCAAATGGGGACCAAGTGTTCAGATGTCCAATACTATGGGGATGGGTGTCTCATTCAAACCACCCTAGAGTCTCCAAGGTTATCCATGGTTCTGTACTCTCTGATCCAGGGTTTAGTGTAGCTTGTGTGTATGTCTGGCCTCGTCTGAGGATCTTGAACAGTCTAGTAAAAGACTTTTTCTTGCCTTCTTCCTTATATTTTCAAATTCAAACAAACCCAGTGGAGTGAATCTTTTAGAAATTTCTGTAATAGCAGTGTTGTAAGTGCTCATAGCTTGGGTTATAACTTAACATGAATTTGTGCTGTGACTAATAGAGCTACTTTGCCAGGACCTGAATGGAATGAAATAGTAATAAAAGACTATCAACTTATACTTGTAACAAAAGGCCATTATTCATTTGTTCTTGAAGATGTAACAGAAGTAGTATTTTAAAGCCACCTACAAGTTATGCTCTATTTTGTTCATTCATAAATTCTTACCCGCATTCAACAAAAGAGCAACTGTCTACTGCATGCTAAAATTGGGTCTGTATGGGAAAAATGCAGTCTTGCTTCCTCTATAAGAGGCTTGTGGGCGGAGTCAATAAATAATACAATCGTGTGTGTACAAATGTAAAAATTAGGAGGAAGCAAGAGAAAAAACCCAATAGGGAACACTGCAGAGAAAAGTACTGGCTCAGACATAGGATGCATAGAGTTCAAAGTCAAGTTCTGGTTCTTATCAGGACACATCAGAACAGGAAGGCCAACTCTCACAGACTTAATTCAATTCTCTGTGAAATGGTGGAGACATTGCTGCCTGTTTCACAAGGTTATTATATTATTTCATTAAATGTCTGGTGTTAGTCACCAAAAGTTGCTGAGATGACCCATTGAAGTAACTGTACTTTTGCAGATGGTACAGAGACCATCTCTGTAATGAAAAGGTAGCTTATACTTTTGTACTTAGGAGGAGTACATAAGCGGTGTAGGAAGAAGATATTTGAGGGACAAGGAAACATTGTTGTCAAGAAAATGATGTTTGCTGCAATGACTTCATGCAATGTTCTTGATGAGATGTGCGTGACGCAGCTGGCACAGAGGTCTCCAGAAAGGTCAAGTTTCAGAACCTATTACATTGCAATATGGCTTAGATATGTGGAGTCTAACAAGCATCTATTCTGGGTTGTAACCTTATGTATTGCTACCTACCATGATCCTCAACTGAAAGATGCCTTTGTGCGGGAAAAAGTATACCTCAAGGCTGTTTATTGGTTCAAGAAAACCAAGTGGGCTAGCTGGACTTTAAAGTCCATGTGTGTGTGTCTATGATGCTTGTATTTTAAGTGCTAGCTAGGAAGCATTCATGCAGAAAATACAAAATTGCTAGTAATATGGATATTCGATAAATGTACAGAATGTCTTCTTTACACTTAACCATCTGGCAGAAAGTTTCCAAGTCTTTTATATACGTTAACTCATTTGGTTCTTTTCAAACTCTTTGAACTGTATAACTGTTATGTGGTAGGAAAGGAAAGAAGGGTGAAATATGTAGAGTTACATATCTATCATAACATAGTAAATAAAGTCAATGAGATTCACGTACTTGCCATCTTCCCCTGGGGACCTCCACTGTACCCCTCACAGAACTAGTTATAAATGTCAGGACAGCAACAAAAGATAGGATTTGTGACCTTTATGACCTAGATATAAATACTAACTAAAACAGGGTAAAATTTGATCTGTAAGTGTTCATTATATCATTTCATTTAATTCAGGAGTGAAAAAAACCAGAACATTTGCATTTTTACAGCAGTAGACAAAATCAGAAATCTATCAAACTTAGTTTTGATTTGAATATTTATGTTCCTATATGTGTCTATTTTCTTTGTCTTATTTTGTATTTTATGAGGAGAAATATAATCACAGTTACTGTCTGTTGGGCTGTGCTTTACAACAGTCTAAATACTCCCATCAGTTACCATCTAATGATGGGCTTGATCACCAAGCTGTGAACAGTTCATCCTGTCGGTGTCCTTCCCTAATTTCACTTGTTTGAACTACTATAGTTTGTAAAATTTATCTTGCTTTACTTTTTTCCAGCTTATTCTGTTATTCTGGGTGAAAAGCTGAGTACAAACAAGAGAATAGATGTATGACTTGTTTGAGGTGGTACTTAGTTTGACTACACAGACTGTGCCCTGCTCAGAACAGAAGACACTTCTGGCATTTTCCGTGATGCAGGTGACATTCCTCTGACTTGTGCAAGGTATGATGTCCATTCATGGGCTATGTGAATACTGAAGGACGTGTGGATGTGGGTGCCATTGTGAAAATGTCAGTGTGGATAAGAGCTGTATCTAAACATTCATGATTTTTTTTTTTGGTGTATGTGTGTGTATGTGTGTCTCTGTGTGTGTGTGTGAGTGAATTTAGGATTTGATTCCATACTTTTGATATGGAGTAAGGGAGACGTCGCAATTATAATTTCTAGAAAATAGAGTAGATTGAAACCTGTGCAGCCACACATTTCTCTTACCAAGTGAGCAATCACCATGCACACATGCTATATGGTGGGTATTATTTGCAAAGCACAGCACTAGAATACTTGCTGGTGATGCTAAAGTCTTCTAATTTTTTTTTCAAATAAAGACAGCATCTTCCAGCTCGAGAAGCAAGGCTTTATCTCCTCAAAAGCAGAGGAATATTTAATGGAAGCTGTAGTTCTGATTTTCATATCTACGTTTCAGAAATTTGTAAGTTTTTTCTTGGCTGTATAGGAATGGAATCCTACACACACAGTTTTTATATACCTACTACCTTCTTGTAGCTGACATGTGACTTTAGGTACATTCACAGTATACAATACACCCATAAATACTTTTTATTATTGAACAATAGTACATTGTATTGTTAGGCTACATGTTGTTGCTTTTTTTTCTAACCAATTAATGAATGTTTAGACTATTTACAGTTTCTGGCTGACAACTACATACAAGTGTTGCTATAGCATTGGTTTTTATTCTATTGAGTACATAGAAACTCAGAACTAGGACTCATGAATCATGTGGTAATTTTATAATAATTTTATTGACTGTGATGCACATATCACAAAATTCACCATTTAAACATGTAATAAAGTGAATTTAAGCTTATAGTTCTAAGAAATTTCCAAACTTATTTCCAAAGAGAACATTCCATTTCTAATCTTTACTAATAATAAGTAAGAATTTCAATTTCTTAATTTCATTGCCAATATTTATTATTGTTGGCCTTTTGATAGCAGTCACTGAGGTGGATATGCAAACCTATTTGGGGACTTTTATTTACATTTCTTTTATTTGTGGTTTTAGAGACAGGGTTTTTCTGTATAGTTTTGGAGACTGTCCTGGCTCTATCTCTTGAAGATCAGGTTGGCTTCAAACTCACAGAGATCTGGCTGCCTCTGCCCCCCTAGTTCTGAGATTAAAGGTGTATGTATGCCACAACCACCCATCTTATTTGCATTTCTTATTGACTAATGGCCATCATCATCCTTCTACATACTTACTTTTTTTTTTGAATTCTCTAAGTGAAGTGTATATTTATATATTTTATCTCTTATAAGACTAATTTGGATCTGCAAGAGTTTTCTATATATAATGCAAAAATATGCAAACTTGAAATACCTTTGAAATACCCCTTTGGTGTTATGCAGTAAGTTGAGCACACACAGAGATATACACACAGATACACACACACACACACACACACACGAGCCCTAGATACTTCTAGTATTATATCCTACTAAGTATGTTATTTCATGTGCCAAAGAAAGAGAGAAGTAAGCCTGTGGTTGAATTATATGTGTGATCCAAGATGGGAATATTATAAACATCCTTGCATCAGAGGGTGCTTGAATACATTTTGATATATACAAAAAATTAAAATATAGTCTCTGAATGTATCCATCCCAATAAGAAAATAGGAAAGATTTCATGAAAATGTTGAGGATCAAAGCCTCATACATAAAGTTATAATCAGACTAAGTAAATCTATATCGAGCTCAAAATAGTCAAAACTGATCTATGATGTTAGAGTTTTGTGAACTTTGTAAAGGAAGAGGGAAACGCAACTATGAGTGAGTGAGAAGGAAACTTCTGGGGTGTTTATTAGTATTCTAGTCTCTGATCCAAATGGAAAATACTTAACTCTGTGCCTTTCGGAAATTTGCTGTGTTTTATGTTTTTAATTTTTAAACTTTTAAAAAATACACTTTTAAAACTTCAATTAAAGACTTTGAGAAAAATAAAGAACTATGGGCTTCACTGCTGTTACTTGAGCATATAGCCTGTCTCTGCTGCATCTTAGAAACTGGACAGTGACTATGTTGATGGCCAGTTTATTTTAATGGTAGTTCCTGCTATTTGCCAATATTACTAATCAAGTAAATCGTTAAGAAGAGTCTTCATATATATGTATATGTATGTATATATATATATTCAGGTACTCAAAGAATATTGGCTAATATAATGTAAGAAAGATAAGAAACTTTGTTTTTGGATAGAGAATGTAAGTGTTGTCATGCTTGACAAGTATTGAGTGACAGTCTAACACATGGTACACTTGATAAATAATTACTTTGATCAGTTTTACTATTATGCTATTGAGTCACTCATCTGGAGCCTTATAAAGTAGATGATATTTAGGTTTTAAAAATGTATGCTTTTGCTTTGTTTTTCTACTCATAGAACTTTCTGATCTTTACACTCTATTGAACTATTACAAATTTCTACTTACTTATAAACATTACAAATTTATACTTACTTATAAACACAAATACTCCATTTCATCATATATGTTATCTCACATTGATGCATCTAGAACAAATCTTGTCCTGCTCCAGCTTCAGATCCTTTGATTCTTCTCTCTTGGATTATGTATAAGTTCTGCATGTGAAATGGCATTTCGCCGCGAATGATTCTATCATCCTTCCTGAAGAAGAGGTACTTTATTTCCTGGATGCAGGGGTTTGGACCACAGAACTTCATTAGCTGTCTTTTACACTTGGGAGTCTTGGCACAGAGAAGCCTTTTCTTCCTCTGCATGGGAGGTCAGGGAAAGGGCAACACAGCATTTTCCACTAATGAAATAACAGTGGGAGAACGAGTCTATCCAGGAGCTCAACTCTTATTTTTAGCTCAGCTCAAAAGGCTTCGCTTATTTTAGCTAGCCTTGGGACTTCCCACAGCAGTCAGAGAGATGGATGGCTTTGTTGCAAATAAACTCAGGTTTCCCAAGTAAACTTAGTCATGATTTTTTGGAGAGATAGCACTCATCACCAGAACAATGGTGGGACGTATTACTAAACATGATTTATCTTAATTTGAGCACTGACCACAACAAATTCTTTATTACTATAACAGAGTTTGTATTTGATGGTAAGAAACAATGGACTTGAATTTACCCCTAAAACTGATAAGCTTTCTAACAATTTATTTTTTTTTCTGGCCAGAAATTTCTTTATCTGGGAACTAAGAATAATATTTCTATCACAAATGTAGCATATCCCCACCACAAAATCAGGTGCTTCAAACATATGAGCTGTCCATCCCTATGGTTAGTGGCTTTAAAAGGGCTTCATGGGTGTGAAGTCACAACATTGTCACAACATTACATTGGGCTCACTGGCCAACAAGAGAACTATACAATCATAGCTTATCTGTTCTCTATACAACAGAGGTTCAAAATGCCGTAGGCTTGCAGCTTGATCCATGAGGCTTTCTTCTGGATTCTATTTCTGCTCTCATTAAGCTTTGAAGACTTGTTCTAGTCCTTGTGAATGAAGGCTGGTCCACATCTGGTCCTATTGTTCCTTTAAAAGGCCAGGGGCAGAGTATTAGGAAGAGTAGTATTTAAATGGCTTCAGATACAGAATTTTAACGACTCAGTTTCCTGCTCATCATTAAAACCAAATGAATACTTTGAGGCAGATTCTTCACTTCTGGTCTTCATTTGGGAGTGAATTTTGCTTACTGATTCAAATTTATTTACTTTTTTTCACTCAATAAACCATTGTCTCTATCAAAATCTTTAGTATTTTTCACATATTTATTGCTTTAGTATTATAACAGATTGTCTTCTGTTTGGTCATGTAAGTGAGTCTCTGACAGAAAGATAAGTAGATCAAATAAGATATGATGAATTCAATGTTCCATCTTCTTTTCAATGCTAACTTGTTTATGGTAGAGGTCTACAAGGCAAAACCAATTAATATAATTGTGTCAGTCTTATATTGGTGCTACATTAACCCCCTTTATGGTATAAACCAGAGTAGGGTCTATTTCAGAGAGATAAATTGTAGGAAAAACAAAGAGAACAAGTATTTTTAATCCCATTGCAGGGATTGCAAGAGCCTTATATAACAATCCTAAGAGATACATGGAATTATCGTTGCTTAAAATGAGTACCGTGAGGGCCACTAATATTAAGCTACTTGTTAGAGGCCTCAGAGTAAGGAAGAGAGAAGCTATAAATGATAGCTCAGAGTGTCAAGTCCACCATCCCATCACTAAGGAAACCACAGCTTTATGTACAGCATTGGACTATTCTTTAAGTCTTTCATTTTTCAAGATTTATAGTCTCAATAATGTCTTAAGAAAAAAAGTTAATTGTGTTTGAATATGTACTTCATGAAAATGTATCTTTTACTTTCAAATTTTATGTGGAAAAGAGTTACCAGCTTTGTGCGGCAGAATTAATCATCTGCTATGTTCAGTAATATTTCTATAA
This sequence comes from Alexandromys fortis, assembly GCF_014885135.2. Classification (NCBI taxonomy): domain Eukaryota; kingdom Metazoa; phylum Chordata; class Mammalia; order Rodentia; family Cricetidae; genus Alexandromys; species Alexandromys fortis. The sequence continues at coordinate 11,749,802 of NW_026067930.1, forward strand.
GCAGAGGAAGTTTGCTGAGCAAAATGTGTGCTGACCTGAAGCCGTAATTTTCAGAGTGATTTTCTTTTTAAAAGTAACAAAGATTCCATGTGAAAAGTTAATGTACATTTGAAAACCTATTAAAATGTAAGAAGGAGAGCATATTAAATGGCTTCATCCTGACATCACAATCACATAGACTCTCAGTTCTGTGAATTTTCTCCATCTGCACAATGTACATCGGGTTACCCTGCCCTCATTGAGTTCTTATCATGCTGTGCTGTACATTGTTTATGTTGGAGAAGACTCTTCACTACTAAGATAAAAAGCTATTTGTAAGAATTCCAGGGGACAGCATGGACTTGGGGAAATTACAGGCAAAAAGAAGGAAGCATTGGAGGGTGGCAAAGTCCGGAAGGCAAGAATTGGTCAGGTTGACTCTTACATGTGAAACTGTTTCCTGGGGTCTATGTCCCATAAACAAGCACCTTACATTTTCCACTCACTGCCACCTTCCTCAAGATATAGATGCTGGCAGCTGTAATTTACTATGTGGCCCCATTACCTCATTGCTCTCTCTCCACATAGTTTATAGAACCTAGAGTCTCATATATGCTATTCGAAAGGGTCAGCCATAGTTCTTATATTCAGAGTTCAGAATCAAGATCCTAAGATAGAGCAATTCTGTCGGTTACAGATAAGTAGATGGCACCTTTTTATGAACAGAAAAGATGGGATGTAGCATCTGACACAGGAAAGAAAAGGAGAACAAACTAGTTTGTATGTATCAAAAAGGAGTAAGCAGGCACTTAAAAAACCCACCTACAGTGTAGAGCATGAGGAGATAGTCTAAAAAGTAATGGTGTTCAAGGGGTTTTTGTTGTATTATTTCCCCTGTGTTTGCATGCTTGAACCTCGTCTCCCTGTATTTTTCTTTTGTATGCCTGTGTTCTTTTGGTGCATTACCCACTTTCTTTTTCTGCCTAAGATATTATTCAGAGTTTGTTTTACTTGCAGCCAGAGGAACCTTGATGAAGGGCCCTGATGAAGGGCCCAGGTTGTCATGACAGCAGGGGCGACTGGTTCTAGGATGGCCTTAAATTACTCAGTTCTAGAGAGTGAATCAGCTGGAAGGTTTAGTCTGCAAATTCAAGGCAGAAACTATAAATGCTCTGAGCCAAAGGCATGAGTTAGAGTCCAAAGAGAGACTGGCACGGGACTGCTGGAGTGGTGTGTTTGTCAGGGTTGCTATGACACCAGGGTGACAATGCCCATGAGTGCTCTCTCCAGTGTATGGGGTGATGCAGTTCAGTGGTTTAGGGAACAGACTGGGAAGGGACTCTTCAGTCAGTCTGCCTAGCTCCCTGATTTAAATCTTATCCCTGACTGGGTAATCTTAGGGTGGTTAAACTTTGAACCAGGAGCTTTTTTTTTTTTTTTCTTTTTGGTTTTTCGAGACAGGGTTTCTCTATGGTTTTGGAGCCTGTCCTGGAACTAGCTCTTGTAGACCAGGCTGTTCTTGAACTCACAGAGATCCGCCTGCCTCTGCCTCCCGAGTGCTGGGATTAAAGGCGTGCGCCACCACCGCCCGGCCATCCAGGAGCTTTTAAAAATGTCTTTTATCTTTGTCAGTTTCATACAGGTAGAAGGCACTGTGATCATGCTTGCTGTCCATTACCCTCTCTCTCTTCCCCCTCCCACTAGGTTTTCTTCCTCCCAAAAAGCCTTTATTCAAGTCTTAAACCAATAAGTTAATTTCAATTTCTGTGGCGAGTTTATTTATAGTCCATTTTACTCATTTCTTTTCTTTTTTTAAATTTATTTATTTATTAAAGATTTCTGTCTTAATTAAAATATCTTATCATTTCACCTCCCTCTCTTTCTTTCTACCCTCCGCCCCATGTCTACTCCTACTCCCTCCCAAGTTCATGGTCACCTCTTAACTATTGTTATTGCACATACGTATAAATGAATGAACATATAATTACAACCCATTGGATCCTGAAATTGCCTGCATGTGTCTGTTTCTAGGGATGACCACTGGTATTGGATAACCAATCTGGGGTTCATCAGTAGGGATAACTAATTCTCTTCCTCACAGAACTTGTAAATGGCTTGTAGCTCTTCATCTAGGGATGGGGACCAGTGAGATGTCTCCCTCAAAATTCAGACTTTATGCAGAGAGCCACCACTGCTGTGTTCATGATTGCAATGACTTAGTGAAGACAGAGAAGACAACATTTTGTGGCACTGCTACCTACTCTCTGGCTCTTACATTCTTTTCCAAGACAATGATACGGTTGCCACATCACAAGATATTGTGTTGCTCATTGAATTAGTTAGTACAGACCAGACTTAATAACAGCTCCTAAAGTTTGGTAAGCACTATTAAACTAATGGAATATTTATTTTTATTAGTGTTTTTATAAAAGTATTATTGTCCTTTCTTCTCACATAGATAATGTGATAACTACTTTATAAATAACTAAGATAGGGCTAGAGAGATGGCTCCATCAGTGAAGAATTTAACAATGCAACTGCCAGTCAGTTTGTGTTCACCGATATAATAATATAAACGATCAAGAAAGCAAGGTACAAAGCAAAAGCCATTCTGCTTTTTAATTTATTAACAATAAGCTGGCCTTGAAGTCACAGTCCTTCTGCCTTGTCCTCCTGTTTTGGATTGCAGCCAAACATTACCACAGTTACTATTTTGTTCTCTCTCTCTCTCTCTCTCTCTCTCTCTCTCTCTCTCTCCCTCCCCCCTCTCTCTCCTCTTCCCTCCTTCTCCTTTATTCCTCTCTTAATGTAATGCTGATGATTAAATCCAGGTGCTCAAGAGTTCCAGGCAGGTACTCTGCCACTGTTTGCTCTCATATGGTTGATGTCAAGGATGGCTAGATTTAACTTGTTAGCATAGCTCTGGCTAATAGACTCAGGTCCTTCTAGTGTCTAGATAGGTATTCTGGAGAGAATGTTGTGAAGGCTACACACATACATTCTCTCTTCTCAAACATAGTTTTCTTTCCACTGCCTTTGTCCTTCCCCTCAGACTGAGTGGAGCTGAAATGCCCATCACACTGGAGAAGGAAAGCTTCTACTTCTGCAGTCGCCAAATTATTACTAAGTTCTTAGCACATGTAAGGCCTTAGGCAAGCACTAGATTTAAAGCTGTGTGCAAAGAATGTACCCAAAATCCTCCTAAACCCTGATGTCAAGGTCCTAGTGACCCCCTCGACACCAATCTTGCTTGCGAATCCATCCCCTTTGGTATCCAGGTCCAGTCATTTATTGTCACATCTGCCCACTTCTTGTCAATATCTCTTGCTCTCAATTTGCAAATATTTATTGAACACTTACTTTGGGTCAAATATCTTTGAAATGTGTCAGCAGAAAAGTATTCTTATAAATTTCTTATAGTATATTAGCACATTCTATCATCACTGAATACATTTGTGTCCTTGAAATACCAGAACATTTTATGTCTTTGATTTTCCCTGTAAACATTTTCCTTCCTTGTGGCTGGTAAACATTTCATATCCTCCAAGACTCCTTTAAGTGATTATTTTGCCCCTCAAGAAGTCACCCCTTCCTCCAAATGAACTGAATGCTTCCCTTTTTTGACTGTGTTTCCATCATATTCTTGATTTTTTCCACTTTAGAGTATGATGTCCCCATGGAACAAGATTACAGTTTTGCAGTATGCTGTGGGGGTAATTGTTCTGCACATCCTATATTCTTACTTAGTTGTAAAATAAAGAGAGGGAGAATGTATAATAGTCTGAGTTTTGAGCTAAAGCACTTGTAGTATAAAAGATTGAAGTGCTTTAGAACATGCTCAGTTATGCCATCATCATTTTAGGGCTGCTTCGGAAGAGTGCATCTCACTCTGGATTCAGATGGCAACTGAGAATTATGGAGATTTTGGCAGAATTCACCAACCTTCATTATAACACGGCATAAAGTCCTCAGAGATTTGCATTTGTTGACCTTGAAACAAAAGAATAAGCATCCGATGATACAGAGATAAGAGAAACTCTGTGGGATGCAGTCTTTAGCAATAATTTATCCCTTTCTGTTCTGGGCCAGATTCCACAGTGTGCGGTTCTTACTCAGGATGTACAAGACACAGTGTGATTCATCTCTGCAATTCTAGCACCTACTGTGTTGCAGGTGCTTTGTAACTGTCTAATGAAAAAGTGGAACATGAGTAAATCAACAGGCTTAATAGATATTTATTAAAATGACCAGCTCATAAGCCACATGCTTTATGATCTATGCACCACCAAAGTCATTAAAATGATTGCTACAAACTATAATTAGTTGTTTAAGCAAATTTCAGATGCCAAAGAAAGAGAGCTGCTAAGGAGAAACTATGCGTACTGTATGATATAAGAAATGAAAAGGTTGTATTAAAAAATCAAAAAACAAAACAAAACAAAATCCAAAAAAACAAAAGCCTCCTCTGACCAAGTTGAAGAGACATTTTTTTTTTTTTGGACTACGTCTTTTTTTTTTTTTAAACAAAAAAAATTTATTGTCTAATCAAATGCTTTTCTAATAGCTTGGTCTTTTGTCAGATGGAAAGTCTACCATACAAAACGCAGTTTTCACTAACTAAATCAATGTATGCCAGAAAGATGGACTGAGCGTCCATGCATTAGCTGGTTTATGTAGTACAGATTTGCTGCACAGGCATGGAGTTCTAAGTTTATGTCCCCAGCAAAGACAGGATAAGGCTGGGCTTGGCCACCATGTGTACCTATAACTCCATTGGTGTGTGGGGCAGTGTCTGGAGGGATTTTGGAGTTTGCTCTACTCTAGCCTAAGTTCAGGTTCAGTTAGAGACCCTATTTCAGTGGCAAAAGGTGGAAAGCGATATCTTGAAATCTACCTCTGACTACTATGTGTACCCTCACATATCTCTACATAGTCATATAAAATACATATGCATACACACACACACACACACACACACTATAAAGCACACCCTTTCCTCTAAAGGGAGTTTTAGAATAATGCCCTTCCAACTAAGATTTAGATTAATGAAGAAATAGCCAAAGAAGTGATTGATGGAAACACATTTTCTTTTTCAAAATATGAGTAATTTTCTCCTTGTCCTTTAGGCTTTGCATATCCTGATTGTTTATTTTGTGACAGATTTTTTTTTAATTTATTTATTTATTTATTTATTAAATATT